>NW_028155177.1:0-51142 GCF_905171665.1 Trachurus trachurus | reverse complement strand
CAGATGATATATCCGAGTTTGGAGAAATTTTAATTTTTGGTCAAAAAAAAAAAAAAAATTTGGTCAAAAAAAGACGACAGGCGCGTACCTGTCGTCTTTTTAAAATCGCCTGTTTGGTTTTTGGTCATTTTCTCCAAAACCACCGGCCCGATTTCAACCAAACCTTCTGCGTTGGACTCCCCTCGGACCCCCAGATGATATATCCGAGTTTGGAGAAATTTTAATTTTTGGTCAAAAAAAAAAAAAAAATTGGTCAAAAAAAGACGACAGGCGCGTACCTGTCGTCTTTTTAAAATCGCCTGTTTGGTTTTTGGTCATTTTCTCCAAAACCACCGGCCCGATTTCAACCAAACCTTCTGCGTTGGACTCCCCTCGGACCCCCAGATGATATATCCGAGTTTGGAGAAATTTTAATTTTTGGTCAAAAAAAAAAAAAAAATTGGTCAAAAAAAGACGACAGGCGCGTACCTGTCGTCTTTTTAAAATCGCCTGTTTGGTTTTTGGTCATTTTCTCCAAAACCACCGGCCCGATTTCAACCAAACCTTCTGCGTTGGACTCCCCTCGGACCCCCAGATGATATATCCGAGTTTGGAGAAATTTGAGAATTTATTTTGGTCAAAAAAAAAAAAAAAATTGGTCAAAAAAAGACGACAGGCGCGTACCTGTCGTCTTTTTAAAATCGCCTGTTTGGTTTTTGGTCATTTTCTCCAAAACCACCGGCCCGATTTCAACCAAACCTTCTGCGTTGGACTCCCCTCGGACCCCCAGATGATATATCCGAGTTTGGAGAAATTTTAATTTTTGGTCAAAAAAAAAAAAAAAATTTGGTCAAAAAAAGACGACAGGCGCGTACCTGTCGTCTTTTTAAAATCGCCTGTTTGGTTTTTGGTCATTTTCTCCAAAACCACCGGCCCGATTTCAACCAAACCTTCTGCGTTGGACTCCCCTCGGACCCCCAGATGATATATCCGAGTTTGGAGAAATTTTAATTTTTGGTCAAAAAAAAAAAAAAAATTGGTCAAAAAAAGACGACAGGCGCGTACCTGTCGTCTTTTTAAAATCGCCTGTTTGGTTTTTGGTCATTTTCTCCAAAACCACCGGCCCGATTTCAACCAAACCTTCTGCGTTGGACTCCCCTCGGACCCCCAGATGATATATCCGAGTTTGGAGAAATTTTAATTTTTGGTCAAAAAAAAAAAAAAATTTGGTCAAAAAAAGACGACAGGCGCGTACCTGTCGTCTTTTTAAAATCGCCTGTTTGGTTTTTGGTCATTTTCTCCAAAACCACCGGCCCGATTTCAACCAAACCTTCTGCGTTGGACTCCCCTCGGACCCCCAGATGATATATCCGAGTTTGGAGAAATTTTAATTTTTGGTAAAAAAAAAAAAAAAAATTGGTCAAAAAAAGACGACAGGCGCGTACCTGTCGTCTTTTTAAAATCGCCTGTTTGGTTTTTGGTCATTTTCTCCAAAACCACCGGCCCGATTTCAACCAAACCTTCTGCGTTGGACTCCCCTCGGACCCCCAGATGATATATCCGAGTTTGGAGAAATTTTAATTTTTGGTCAAAAAAAAAAAAAAAATTGGTCAAAAAAAGACGACAGGCGCGTACCTGTCGTCTTTTTAAAATCGCCTGTTTGGTTTTTGGTCATTTTCTCCAAAACCACCGGCCCGATTTCAACCAAACCTTCTGCGTTGGACTCCCCTCGGACCCCCAGATGATATATCCGAGTTTGGAGAAATTTTAATTTTTGGTCAAAAAAAAAAAAAAAATTTGGTCAAAAAAAGACGACAGGCGCGTACCTGTCGTCTTTTTAAAATCGCCTGTTTGGTTTTTGGTCATTTTCTCCAAAACCACCGGCCCGATTTCAACCAAACCTTCTGCGTTGGACTCCCCTCGGACCCCCAGATGATATATCCGAGTTTGGAGAAATTTTAATTTTTGGTCAAAAAAAAAAAAAAAATTTGGTCAAAAAAAGACGACAGGCGCGTACCTGTCGTCTTTTTAAAATCGCCTGTTTGGTTTTTGGTCATTTTCTCCAAAACCACCGGCCCGATTTCAACCAAACCTTCTGCGTTGGACTCCCCTCGGACCCCCAGATGATATATCCGAGTTTGGAGAAATTTTAATTTTTGGTCAAAAAAAAAAAAAAAATTGGTCAAAAAAAGACGACAGGCGCGTACCTGTCGTCTTTTTAAAATCGCCTGTTTGGTTTTTGGTCATTTTCTCCAAAACCACCGGCCCGATTTCAACCAAACCTTCTGCGTTGGACTCCCCTCGGACCCCCAGATGATATATCCGAGTTTGGAGAAATTTTAATTTTTGGTCAAAAAAAAAAAAAAAATTGGTCAAAAAAAGACGACAGGCGCGTACCTGTCGTCTTTTTAAAATCGCCTGTTTGGTTTTTGGTCATTTTCTCCAAAACCACCGGCCCGATTTCAACCAAACCTTCTGCGTTGGACTCCCCTCGGACCCCCAGATGATATATCCGAGTTTGGAGAAATTTTAATTTTTGGTCAAAAAAAAAAAAAAAATTGGTCAAAAAAAGACGACAGGCGCGTACCTGTCGTCTTTTTAAAATCGCCTGTTTGGTTTTTGGTCATTTTCTCCAAAACCACCGGCCCGATTTCAACCAAACCTTCTGCGTTGGACTCCCCTCGGACCCCCAGATGATATATCCGAGTTTGGAGAAATTTTAATTTTTGGTCAAAAAAAAAAAAAAAATTGGTCAAAAAAAGACGACAGGCGCGTACCTGTCGTCTTTTTAAAATCGCCTGTTTGGTTTTTGGTCATTTTCTCCAAAACCACCGGCCCGATTTCAACCAAACCTTCTGCGTTGGACTCCCCTCGGACCCCCAGATGATATATCCGAGTTTGGAGAAATTTTAATTTTTGGTCAAAAAAAAAAAAAAAATTTGGTCAAAAAAAGACGACAGGCGCGTACCTGTCGTCTTTTTAAAATCGCCTGTTTGGTTTTTGGTCATTTTCTCCAAAACCACCGGCCCGATTTCAACCAAACCTTCTGCGTTGGACTCCCCTCGGACCCCCAGATGATATATCCGAGTTTGGAGAAATTTTAATTTTTGGTCAAAAAAAAAAAAAAAATTGGTCAAAAAAAGACGACAGGCGCGTACCTGTCGTCTTTTTAAAATCGCCTGTTTGGTTTTTGGTCATTTTCTCCAAAACCACCGGCCCGATTTCAACCAAACCTTCTGCGTTGGACTCCCCTCGGACCCCCAGATGATATATCCGAGTTTGGAGAAATTTTAATTTTTGGTCAAAAAAAAAAAAAAAATTGGTCAAAAAAAGACGACAGGCGCGTACCTGTCGTCTTTTTAAAATCGCCTGTTTGGTTTTTGGTCATTTTCTCCAAAACCACCGGCCCGATTTCAACCAAACCTTCTGCGTTGGACTCCCCTCGGACCCCCAGATGATATATCCGAGTTTGGAGAAATTTTAATTTTTGGTCAAAAAAAAAAAAAAAATTGGTCAAAAAAAGACGACAGGCGCGTACCTGTCGTCTTTTTAAAATCGCCTGTTTGGTTTTTGGTCATTTTCTCCAAAACCACCGGCCCGATTTCAACCAAACCTTCTGCGTTGGACTCCCCTCGGACCCCCAGATGATATATCCGAGTTTGGAGAAATTTTAATTTTTGGTCAAAAAAAAAAAAAAAATTGGTCAAAAAAAGACGACAGGCGCGTACCTGTCGTCTTTTTAAAATCGCCTGTTTGGTTTTTGGTCATTTTCTCCAAAACCACCGGCCCGATTTCAACCAAACCTTCTGCGTTGGACTCCCCTCGGACCCCCAGATGATATATCCGAGTTTGGAGAAATTTTAATTTTTGGTCAAAAAAAAAAAAAAAATTGGTCAAAAAAAGACGACAGGCGCGTACCTGTCGTCTTTTTAAAATCGCCTGTTTGGTTTTTGGTCATTTTCTCCAAAACCACCGGCCCGATTTCAACCAAACCTTCTGCGTTGGACTCCCCTCGGACCCCCAGATGATATATCCGAGTTTGGAGAAATTTTAATTTTTGGTCAAAAAAAAAAAAAAAATTGGTCAAAAAAAGACGACAGGCGCGTACCTGTCGTCTTTTTAAAATCGCCTGTTTGGTTTTTGGTCATTTTCTCCAAAACCACCGGCCCGATTTCAACCAAACCTTCTGCGTTGGACTCCCCTCGGACCCCCAGATGATATATCCGAGTTTGGAGAAATTTTAATTTTTGGTCAAAAAAAAAAAAAAAATTGGTCAAAAAAAGACGACAGGCGCGTACCTGTCGTCTTTTTAAAATCGCCTGTTTGGTTTTTGGTCATTTTCTCCAAAACCACCGGCCCGATTTCAACCAAACCTTCTGCGTTGGACTCCCCTCGGACCCCCAGATGATATATCCGAGTTTGGAGAAATTTTAATTTTTGGTCAAAAAAAAAAAAAAAATTTGGTCAAAAAAAGACGACAGGCGCGTACCTGTCGTCTTTTTAAAATCGCCTGTTTGGTTTTTGGTCATTTTCTCCAAAACCACCGGCCCGATTTCAACCAAACCTTCTGCGTTGGACTCCCCTCGGACCCCCAGATGATATATCCGAGTTTGGAGAAATTTTAATTTTTGGTCAAAAAAAAAAAAAAAATTTGGTCAAAAAAAGACGACAGGCGCGTACCTGTCGTCTTTTTAAAATCGCCTGTTTGGTTTTTGGTCATTTTCTCCAAAACCACCGGCCCGATTTCAACCAAACCTTCTGCGTTGGACTCCCCTCGGACCCCCAGATGATATATCCGAGTTTGGAGAAATTTTAATTTTTGGTATAAAAAAAAAAAAAAATTGGTCAAAAAAAGACGACAGGCGCGTACCTGTCGTCTTTTTAAAATCGCCTGTTTGGTTTTTGGTCATTTTCTCCAAAACCACCGGCCCGATTTCAACCAAACCTTCTGCGTTGGACTCCCCTCGGACCCCCAGATGATATATCCGAGTTTGGAGAAATTTTAATTTTTGGTCAAAAAAAAAAAAAAAATTGGTCAAAAAAAGACGACAGGCGCGTACCTGTCGTCTTTTTAAAATCGCCTGTTTGGTTTTTGGTCATTTTCTCCAAAACCACCGGCCCGATTTCAACCAAACCTTCTGCGTTGGACTCCCCTCGGACCCCCAGATGATATATCCGAGTTTGGAGAAATTTTAATTTTTGGTCAAAAAAAAAAAAAAAATTGGTCAAAAAAAGACGACAGGCGCGTACCTGTCGTCTTTTTAAAATCGCCTGTTTGGTTTTTGGTCATTTTCTCCAAAACCACCGGCCCGATTTCAACCAAACCTTCTGCGTTGGACTCCCCTCGGACCCCCAGATGATATATCCGAGTTTGGAGAAATTTTAATTTTTGGTCAAAAAAAAAAAAAAAATTGGTCAAAAAAAGACGACAGGCGCGTACCTGTCGTCTTTTTAAAATCGCCTGTTTGGTTTTTGGTCATTTTCTCCAAAACCACCGGCCCGATTTCAACCAAACCTTCTGCGTTGGACTCCCCTCGGACCCCCAGATGATATATCCGAGTTTGGAGAAATTTTAATTTTTGGTCAAAAAAAAAAAAAAAATTGGTCAAAAAAAGACGACAGGCGCGTACCTGTCGTCTTTTTAAAATCGCCTGTTTGGTTTTTGGTCATTTTCTCCAAAACCACCGGCCCGATTTCAACCAAACCTTCTGCGTTGGACTCCCCTCGGACCCCCAGATGATATATCCGAGTTTGGAGAAATTTTAATTTTTGGTCAAAAAAAAAAAAAAAATTTGGTCAAAAAAAGACGACAGGCGCGTACCTGTCGTCTTTTTAAAATCGCCTGTTTGGTTTTTGGTCATTTTCTCCAAAACCACCGGCCCGATTTCAACCAAACCTTCTGCGTTGGACTCCCCTCGGACCCCCAGATGATATATCCGAGTTTGGAGAAATTTTAATTTTTGGTCAAAAAAAAAAAAAAAATTTGGTCAAAAAAAGACGACAGGCGCGTACCTGTCGTCTTTTTAAAATCGCCTGTTTGGTTTTTGGTCATTTTCTCCAAAACCACCGGCCCGATTTCAACCAAACCTTCTGCGTTGGACTCCCCTCGGACCCCCAGATGATATATCCGAGTTTGGAGAAATTTTAATTTTTGGTCAAAAAAAAAAAAAAAATTGGTCAAAAAAAGACGACAGGCGCGTACCTGTCGTCTTTTTAAAATCGCCTGTTTGGTTTTTGGTCATTTTCTCCAAAACCACCGGCCCGATTTCAACCAAACCTTCTGCGTTGGACTCCCCTCGGACCCCCAGATGATATATCCGAGTTTGGAGAAATTTTAATTTTTGGTCAAAAAAAAAAAAAAAATTTGGTCAAAAAAAGACGACAGGCGCGTACCTGTCGTCTTTTTAAAATCGCCTGTTTGGTTTTTGGTCATTTTCTCCAAAACCACCGGCCCGATTTCAACCAAACCTTCTGCGTTGGACTCCCCTCGGACCCCCAGATGATATATCCGAGTTTGGAGAAATTTTAATTTTTGGTATAAAAAAAAAAAAAAATTGGTCAAAAAAAGACGACAGGCGCGTACCTGTCGTCTTTTTAAAATCGCCTGTTTGGTTTTTGGTCATTTTCTCCAAAACCACCGGCCCGATTTCAACCAAACCTTCTGCGTTGGACTCCCCTCGGACCCCCAGATGATATATCCGAGTTTGGAGAAATTTTAATTTTTGGTCAAAAAAAAAAAAAAAATTGGTCAAAAAAAGACGACAGGCGCGTACCTGTCGTCTTTTTAAAATCGCCTGTTTGGTTTTTGGTCATTTTCTCCAAAACCACCGGCCCGATTTCAACCAAACCTTCTGCGTTGGACTCCCCTCGGACCCCCAGATGATATATCCGAGTTTGGAGAAATTTTAATTTTTGGTCAAAAAAAAAAAAAAATTGGTCAAAAAAAGACGACAGGCGCGTACCTGTCGTCTTTTTAAAATCGCCTGTTTGGTTTTTGGTCATTTTCTCCAAAACCACCGGCCCGATTTCAACCAAACCTTCTGCGTTGGACTCCCCTCGGACCCCCAGATGATATATCCGAGTTTGGAGAAATTTTAATTTTTGGTCAAAAAAAAAAAAAAAATTGGTCAAAAAAAGACGACAGGCGCGTACCTGTCGTCTTTTTAAAATCGCCTGTTTGGTTTTTGGTCATTTTCTCCAAAACCACCGGCCCGATTTCAACCAAACCTTCTGCGTTGGACTCCCCTCGGACCCCCAGATGATATATCCGAGTTTGGAGAAATTTTAATTTTTGGTCAAAAAAAAAAAAAAAATTTGGTCAAAAAAAGACGACAGGCGCGTACCTGTCGTCTTTTTAAAATCGCCTGTTTGGTTTTTGGTCATTTTCTCCAAAACCACCGGCCCGATTTCAACCAAACCTTCTGCGTTGGACTCCCCTCGGACCCCCAGATGATATATCCGAGTTTGGAGAAATTTTAATTTTTGGTAAAAAAAAAAAAAAAATTGGTCAAAAAAAGACGACAGGCGCGTACCTGTCGTCTTTTTAAAATCGCCTGTTTGGTTTTTGGTCATTTTCTCCAAAACCACCGGCCCGATTTCAACCAAACCTTCTGCGTTGGACTCCCCTCGGACCCCCAGATGATATATCCGAGTTTGGAGAAATTTTAATTTTTGGTCAAAAAAAAAAAAAAAATTGGTCAAAAAAAGACGACAGGCGCGTACCTGTCGTCTTTTTAAAATCGCCTGTTTGGTTTTTGGTCATTTTCTCCAAAACCACCGGCCCGATTTCAACCAAACCTTCTGCGTTGGACTCCCCTCGGACCCCCAGATGATATATCCGAGTTTGGAGATTGAAATTTTAATTTTTGGTCAAAAAAAAAAAAAAAATTTGGTCAAAAAAAGACGACAGGCGCGTACCTGTCGTCTTTTTAAAATCGCCTGTTTGGTTTTTGGTCATTTTCTCCAAAACCACCGGCCCGATTTCAACCAAACCTTCTGCGTTGGACTCCCCTCGGACCCCCAGATGATATATCCGAGTTTGGAGAAATTTTAATTTTTGGTAAAAAAAAAAAAAAAATTGGTCAAAAAAAGACGACAGGCGCGTACCTGTCGTCTTTTTAAAATCGCCTGTTTGGTTTTTGGTCATTTTCTCCAAAACCACCGGCCCGATTTCAACCAAACCTTCTGCGTTGGACTCCCCTCGGACCCCCAGATGATATATCCGAGTTTGGAGAAATTTTAATTTTTGGTCAAAAAAAAAAAAAAAATTGGTCAAAAAAAGACGACAGGCGCGTACCTGTCGTCTTTTTAAAATCGCCTGTTTGGTTTTTGGTCATTTTCTCCAAAACCACCGGCCCGATTTCAACCAAACCTTCTGCGTTGGACTCCCCTCGGACCCCCAGATGATATATCCGAGTTTGGAGAAATTTTAATTTTTGGTCAAAAAAAAAAAAAAAATTGGTCAAAAAAAGACGACAGGCGCGTACCTGTCGTCTTTTTAAAATCGCCTGTTTGGTTTTTGGTCATTTTCTCCAAAACCACCGGCCCGATTTCAACCAAACCTTCTGCGTTGGACTCCCCTCGGACCCCAGATGATATATCCGAGTTTGGAGAAATTTTAATTTTTGGTCAAAAAAAAAAAAAAAATTGGTCAAAAAAAGACGACAGGCGCGTACCTGTCGTCTTTTTAAAATCGCCTGTTTGGTTTTTGGTCATTTTCTCCAAAACCACCGGCCCGATTTCAACCAAACCTTCTGCGTTGGACTCCCCTCGGACCCCCAGATGATATATCCGAGTTTGGAGAAATTTTAATTTTTGGTCAAAAAAAAAAAAAAAATTGGTCAAAAAAAGACGACAGGCGCGTACCTGTCGTCTTTTTAAAATCGCCTGTTTGGTTTTTGGTCATTTTCTCCAAAACCACCGGCCCGATTTCAACCAAACCTTCTGCGTTGGACTCCCCTCGGACCCCCAGATGATATATCCGAGTTTGGAGAAATTTTAATTTTTGGTCAAAAAAAAAAAAAAAATTTGGTCAAAAAAAGACGACAGGCGCGTACCTGTCGTCTTTTTAAAATCGCCTGTTTGGTTTTTGGTCATTTTCTCCAAAACCACCGGCCCGATTTCAACCAAACCTTCTGCGTTGGACTCCCCTCGGACCCCCAGATGATATATCCGAGTTTGGAGAAATTTTAATTTTTGGTAAAAAAAAAAAAAAAATTGGTCAAAAAAAGACGACAGGCGCGTACCTGTCGTCTTTTTAAAATCGCCTGTTTGGTTTTTGGTCATTTTCTCCAAAACCACCGGCCCGATTTCAACCAAACCTTCTGCGTTGGACTCCCCTCGGACCCCCAGATGATATATCCGAGTTTGGAGAAATTTTAATTTTTGGTCAAAAAAAAAAAAAAAATTGGTCAAAAAAAGACGACAGGCGCGTACCTGTCGTCTTTTTAAAATCGCCTGTTTGGTTTTTGGTCATTTTCTCCAAAACCACCGGCCCGATTTCAACCAAACCTTCTGCGTTGGACTCCCCTCGGACCCCCAGATGATATATCCGAGTTTGGAGAAATTTGGAGAAATTTAATTTTTGGTCAAAAAAAAAAAAAAAATTGGTCAAAAAAAGACGACAGGCGCGTACCTGTCGTCTTTTTAAAATCGCCTGTTTGGTTTTTGGTCATTTTCTCCAAAACCACCGGCCCGATTTCAACCAAACCTTCTGCGTTGGACTCCCCTCGGACCCCAGATGATATATCCGAGTTTGGAGAAATTTTAATTTTTGGTCAAAAAAAAAAAAAAAATTTGGTCAAAAAAAGACGACAGGCGCGTACCTGTCGTCTTTTTAAAATCGCCTGTTTGGTTTTTGGTCATTTTCTCCAAAACCACCGGCCCGATTTCAACCAAACCTTCTGCGTTGGACTCCCCTCGGACCCCCAGATGATATATCCGAGTTTGGAGAAATTTTAATTTTTGGTCAAAAAAAAAAAAAAATTTGGTCAAAAAAAGACGACAGGCGCGTACCTGTCGTCTTTTTAAAATCGCCTGTTTGGTTTTTGGTCATTTTCTCCAAAACCACCGGCCCGATTTCAACCAAACCTTCTGCGTTGGACTCCCCTCGGACCCCCAGATGATATATCCGAGTTTGGAGAAATTTTAATTTTTGGTATAAAAAAAAAAAAAATTGGTCAAAAAAAGACGACAGGCGCGTACCTGTCGTCTTTTTAAAATCGCCTGTTTGGTTTTTGGTCATTTTCTCCAAAACCACCGGCCCGATTTCAACCAAACCTTCTGCGTTGGACTCCCTCGGACCCCCAAATTATAAATCCGAGTTTGGAAAAATTTTAATTTTTGGTAAAAAAAAAAAAAAAAATTGGTCAAAAAAAGACGACAGGCGCGTACCTGTCGTCTTTTTAAAATCGCCTGTTTGGTTTTTGGTCATTTTCTCCAAAACCACCGGCCCGATTTCAACCAAACCTTCTGCGTTGGACTCCCCTCGGACCCCCAGATGATATATCCGAGTTTGGAGAAATTTTAATTTTTGGTATAAAAAAAAAAAAAAATTGGTCAAAAAAAGACGACAGGCGCGCCTGTCGTCTTTTTAAAATCGCCTGTTTGGTTTTTGGTCATTTTCTCCAAAACCACCGGCCCGATTTCAACCAACCTTCTGCGTTGGACTCCCCTCGGACCCCAGATGATATATCCGAGTTTGGAGAAATTTAATTTTTTGGTCTAAAAAAAAAAAAAATTTGGTCAAAAAAAAGACGACAGGCGCGTACCTGTCGTCTTTTTAAATCGCCTGTTTGGTTTTTGGTCCATTTTCTCCAAAACCACGGCCCGATTTCAACCAACCTTCTGCGTTGGACTCCCCTCGGACCCCCAGATGATATATCCGAGTTTGGAGAATTTAATTTTTGGTAAAAAAAAAAAAAAAAATTGGTCAAAAAAAGACGACAGGCGCGTACCTGTCGTCTTTTTAAAATCGCCTGTTTGGTTTTTGGTCATTTTCTCCAAAACCACCGGCCCGATTTCAACCAAACCTCAGCGTTGGACTCCCTCGGACCCCCAGATGATATATCCGAGTTTGGAGAATTTTAATTTTTGGTCAAAAAAAAAAAAAAAAATGGTCAAAAAAAGAGACAGGCGCGTACCTGTCGTCTTTTTAAAATCGCCTGTTTGGTTTTGGTCATTTTCTCCAAAACCACCGGCCCGATTTCAACCAAACCTTCTGCGTTGGACTCCCCTCGGACCCCCAGATGATATATCCGAGTTTGGAGAAATTTTAATTTTTGGTAAAAAAAAAAAAAAAATTTGGTCAAAAAAAAGGACGACAGGCGCGTACCTGTCGTCTTTTTAAAATCGCCTGTTTGGTTTTTGGTCATTTTCTCCAAAACCACCGGCCGATTTCAACCAAACCTTCTGCGTTGGACTCCCCTCGGACCCCCAGATGATATATCCGAGTTTGGAGAAATTTTAATTTTTGGTCAAAAAAAAAAAAATTTGGTCAAAAAAAGACGACAGGCGCGTACCTGTCGTCTTTTTAAAATCGCCTGTTTGGTTTTTGGTCATTTTCTCCAAAACCACCGGCCCGATTTCAACCAAACCTTCTGCGTTGGACTCCCCTCGGACCCCCAGATGATATATCCGAGTTTGGAGAAATTGGTAATTTTTGGTCAAAAAAAAAAAAAAAATTGGTCAAAAAAAGACGACAGGCGCGTACCTGTCGTCTTTTTAAAAATCGCCTGTTTGGTTTTTGGTCATTTTCTCCAAAACCACCGGCCGATTTCAACCAAACCTTCTGCGTTGGACTCCCCTCGGACCCCCAGATGATATATCCGAGTTTGGAGAAATTTTAATTTTTGGTATAAAAAAAAAAAATTGGTCAAAAAAAGACGACAGGCGCGTACCTGTCGTCTTTTTAAATCGCCTGTTTGGTTTTTGGTCATTTTCTCCAAACCACCGGCCCGATTTCAACCAAACCTTCTGCGTTGGACTCCCCTCGGACCCCCAGATGATATATCAGAGTTTGGAGAAATTTTAATTTTTGGTATAAAAAAAAAAAAAAAGTGGTCAAAAAAAAGACGACAGGCGCGTACCTGTCGTCTTTTTAAAATCGCCTGTTTGGTTTTTGGTCATTTTCTCCAAAACCACCGGCCCGATTTCAACCAAACCTTCTGCGTTGGACTCCCCTCGGACCCCCAGATGATATATCCGAGTTTGGAGAAATTTTAATTTTTGGTCAAAAAAAAAAAAAAAATTTGGTCAAAAAAAGACGACAGGCGCGTACCTGTCGTCTTTTTAAAATCGCCTGTTTGGTTTTTGGTCATTTTCTCCAAAACCACCGGCCCGATTTCAACCAAACCTTCTGCGTTGGACTCCCCTCGGACCCCCAGATGATATATCCGAGTTTGGAGAAATTTTAATTTTTGGTAAAAAAAAAAAAAAAATTGGTCAAAAAAAGACGACAGGCGCGTACCTGTCGTCTTTTTAAAATCGCCTGTTTGGTTTTTGGTCATTTTCTCCAAAACCACCGGCCCGATTTCAACCAAACCTTCTGCGTTGGACTCCCCTCGGACCCCCAGATGATATATCCGAGTTTGGAGAAATTTTAATTTTTGGTCAAAAAAAAAAAAAAAATTTGGTCAAAAAAAGACGACAGGCGCGTACCTGTCGTCTTTTTAAAATCGCCTGTTTGGTTTTTGGTCATTTTCTCCAAAACCACCGGCCCGATTTCAACCAAACCTTCTGCGTTGGACTCCCCTCGGACCCCCAGATGATATATCCGAGTTTGGAGAAATTTTAATTTTTGGTATAAAAAAAAAAAAAAATTGGTCAAAAAAAGACGACAGGCGCGTACCTGTCGTCTTTTTAAAATCGCCTGTTTGGTTTTTGGTCATTTTCTCCAAAACCACCGGCCCGATTTCAACCAAACCTTCTGCGTTGGACTCCCCTCGGACCCCCAGATGATATATCCGAGTTTGGAGAAATTTTAATTTTTGGTAAAAAAAAAAAAAAAATTGGTCAAAAAAAGACGACAGGCGCGTACCTGTCGTCTTTTTAAAATCGCCTGTTTGGTTTTTGGTCATTTTCTCCAAAACCACCGGCCCGATTTCAACCAAACCTTCTGCGTTGGACTCCCCTCGGACCCCCAGATGATATATCCGAGTTTGGAGAAATTTTAATTTTTGGTCAAAAAAAAAAAAAAAATTTGGTCAAAAAAAGACGACAGGCGCGTACCTGTCGTCTTTTTAAAATCGCCTGTTTGGTTTTTGGTCATTTTCTCCAAAACCACCGGCCCGATTTCAACCAAACCTTCTGCGTTGGACTCCCCTCGGACCCCCAGATGATATATCCGAGTTTGGAGAAATTTTAATTTTTGGTATAAAAAAAAAAAAAAATTTGGTCAAAAAAAGACGACAGGCGCGTACCTGTCGTCTTTTTAAAATCGCCTGTTTGGTTTTTGGTCATTTTCTCCAAAACCACCGGCCCGATTTCAACCAAACCTTCTGCGTTGGACTCCCCTCGGACCCCCAGATGATATATCCGAGTTTGGAGAAATTTTAATTTTTGGTAAAAAAAAAAAAAAAAATTGGTCAAAAAAAGACGACAGGCGCGTACCTGTCGTCTTTTTAAAATCGCCTGTTTGGTTTTTGGTCATTTTCTCCAAAACCACCGGCCCGATTTCAACCAAACCTTCTGCGTTGGACTCCCCTCGGACCCCCAGATGATATATCCGAGTTTGGAGAAATTTTAATTTTTGGTAAAAAAAAAAAAAAAATTTGGTCAAAAAAAGACGACAGGCGCGTACCTGTCGTCTTTTTAAAATCGCCTGTTTGGTTTTTGGTCATTTTCTCCAAAACCACCGGCCCGATTTCAACCAAACCTTCTGCGTTGGACTCCCCTCGGACCCCCAGATGATATATCCGAGTTTGGAGAAATTTTAATTTTTGGTCAAAAAAAAAAAAAAAATTTGGTCAAAAAAAGACGACAGGCGCGTACCTGTCGTCTTTTTAAAATCGCCTGTTTGGTTTTTGGTCATTTTCTCCAAAACCACCGGCCCGATTTCAACCAAACCTTCTGCGTTGGACTCCCCTCGGACCCCCAGATGATATATCCGAGTTTGGAGAAATTTTAATTTTTGGTATAAAAAAAAAAAAAAATTTGGTCAAAAAAAGACGACAGGCGCGTACCTGTCGTCTTTTTAAAATCGCCTGTTTGGTTTTTGGTCATTTTCTCCAAAACCACCGGCCCGATTTCAACCAAACCTTCTGCGTTGGACTCCCCTCGGACCCCCAGATGATATATCCGAGTTTGGAGAAATTTTAATTTTTGGTAAAAAAAAAAAAAAAATTGGTCAAAAAAAGACGACAGGCGCGTACCTGTCGTCTTTTTAAAATCGCCTGTTTGGTTTTTGGTCATTTTCTCCAAAACCACCGGCCCGATTTCAACCAAACCTTCTGCGTTGGACTCCCCTCGGACCCCCAGATGATATATCCGAGTTTGGAGAAATTTTAATTTTTGGTATAAAAAAAAAAAAAAATTTGGTCAAAAAAAGACGACAGGCGCGTACCTGTCGTCTTTTTAAAATCGCCTGTTTGGTTTTTGGTCATTTTCTCCAAAACCACCGGCCCGATTTCAACCAAACCTTCTGCGTTGGACTCCCCTCGGACCCCCAGATGATATATCCGAGTTTGGAGAAATTTTAATTTTTGGTATAAAAAAAAAAAAAATTTGGTCAAAAAAAGACGACAGGCGCGTACCTGTCGTCTTTTTAAAATCGCCTGTTTGGTTTTTGGTCATTTTCTCCAAAACCACCGGCCCGATTTCAACCAAACCTTCTGCGTTGGACTCCCCTCGGACCCCCAGATGATATATCCGAGTTTGGAGAAATTTTAATTTTTGGTATAAAAAAAAAAAAAATTTGGTCAAAAAAAGACGACAGGCGCGTACCTGTCGTCTTTTTAAAATCGCCTGTTTGGTTTTTGGTCATTTTCTCCAAAACCACCGGCCCGATTTCAACCAAACCTTCTGCGTTGGACTCCCCTCGGACCCCCAGATGATATATCCGAGTTTGGAGAAATTTTAATTTTTGGTATAAAAAAAAAAAAAAATTGGTCAAAAAAAGACGACAGGCGCGTACCTGTCGTCTTTTTAAAATCGCCTGTTTGGTTTTTGGTCATTTTCTCCAAAACCACCGGCCCGATTTCAACCAAACCTTCTGCGTTGGACTCCCCTCGGACCCCCAGATGATATATCCGAGTTTGGAGAAATTTTAATTTTTGGTAAAAAAAAAAAAAAAATTTGGTCAAAAAAAGACGACAGGCGCGTACCTGTCGTCTTTTTAAAATCGCCTGTTTGGTTTTTGGTCATTTTCTCCAAAACCACCGGCCCGATTTCAACCAAACCTTCTGCGTTGGACTCCCCTCGGACCCCCAGATGATATATCCGAGTTTGGAGAAATTTTAATTTTTGGTCAAAAAAAAAAAAAAAATTTGGTCAAAAAAAGACGACAGGCGCGTACCTGTCGTCTTTTTAAAATCGCCTGTTTGGTTTTTGGTCATTTTCTCCAAAACCACCGGCCCGATTTCAACCAAACCTTCTGCGTTGGACTCCCCTCGGACCCCCAGATGATATATCCGAGTTTGGAGAAATTTTAATTTTTGGTAAAAAAAAAAAAAAAAATTTGGTCAAAAAAAGACGACAGGCGCGTACCTGTCGTCTTTTTAAAATCGCCTGTTTGGTTTTTGGTCATTTTCTCCAAAACCACCGGCCCGATTTCAACCAAACCTTCTGCGTTGGACTCCCCTCGGACCCCCAGATGATATATCCGAGTTGGGAAAAATTTAATTTTTGGGAAAAAAAAAAAAAAAAATTGGTCAAAAAAAGACGACAGGCGCGTACCTGTCGTCTTTTTAAAATCGCCTGTTTGGTTTTTGGTCATTTTCTCCAAAACCACCGGCCCGATTTCAACCAAACCTTCTGCGTTGGACTCCCCTCGGACCCCCAGATGATATATCCGAGTTTGGAAAAATTTTAATTTTTGGTCAAAAAAAAAAAAAAAAATTGGTCAAAAAAAGACGACAGGCGCGTACCTGTCGTCTTTTTAAAATCGCCTGTTTGGTTTTTGGTCATTTTCTCCAAAACCACCGGCCCGATTTCAACCAAACCTTCTGCGTTGGACTCCCCTCGGACCCCCAGATGATATATCAGAGTTTGGAGAAATTTAATTTTTTGGTAAAAAAAAAAAAAAAATTTGGTCAAAAAAAGACGACAGGCGCGTACCTGTCGTCTTTTTAAAATCGCCTGTTTGGTTTTTGGTCATTTTCTCCAAAACCACCGGCCCGATTTCAACCAAACCTTCTGCGTTGGACTCCCCTCGGACCCCCAGATGATATATCCGAGTTTGGAGAAATTTTAATTTTTGGTATAAAAAAAAAAAAAAATTGGTCAAAAAAAGACGACAGGCGCGTACCTGTCGTCTTTTTAAAATCGCCTGTTTGGTTTTTGGTCATTTTCTCCAAAACCACCGGCCCGATTTCAACCAAACCTTCTGCGTTGGACTCCCCTCGGACCCCCAGATGATATATCCGAGTTTGGAGAATTTTAATTTTTGGTCAAAAAAAAAAAAATTTTGGTCAAAAAAAGACGACAGGCGCGTACCTGTCGTCTTTTTAAAATCGCCTGTTTGGTTTTTGGTCATTTTCTCCAAAACCACCGGCCCGATTTCAACCAAACCTTCTGCGTTGGACTCCCCTCGGACCCCCAGATGATATATCCGAGTTTGGAGAAATTTTAATTTTTGGTAAAAAAAAAAAAAAAAATTTGGTCAAAAAAAGACGACAGGCGCGTACCTGTCGTCTTTTTAAAATCGCCTGTTTGGTTTTTGGTCATTTTCTCCAAAACCACCGGCCCGATTTCAACCAAACCTTCTGCGTTGGACTCCCCTCGGACCCCCAGATGATATATCAGAGTTTGGAAAAAATAAAATTTTTGGTCAAAAAAAATAAAAAAAATTTGGTCAAAAAAAGACGACAGGCGCGTACCTGTCGTCTTTTTAAAATCGCCTGTTTGGTTTTTGGTCATTTTCTCCAAAACCACCGGCCCGATTTCAACCAAACCTTCTGCGTTGGACTCCCCTCGGACCCCCAGATGATATATCCGAGTTTGGAGAAATTTTAATTTTTGGTATAAAAAAAAAAAAAAATTGGTCAAAAAAAGACGACAGGCGCGTACCTGTCGTCTTTTTAAAATCGCCTGTTTGGTTTTTGGTCATTTTCTCCAAAACCACCGGCCCGATTTCAACCAAACCTTCTGCGTTGGACTCCCCTCGGACCCCCAGATGATATATCAGAGTTTGGAAAAAATAAAATTTTTGGTCAAAAAAAATAAAAAAAATTTGGTCAAAAAAAGACGACAGGCGCGTACCTGTCGTCTTTTTAAAATCGCCTGTTTGGTTTTTGGTCATTTTCTCCAAAACCACCGGCCCGATTTCAACCAAACCTTCTGCGTTGGACTCCCCTCGGACCCCCAGATGATATATCCGAGTTTGGAGAAATTTTAATTTTTGGTATAAAAAAAAAAAAAAATTGGTCATAAAAAGACGACAGGCGCGTACCTGTCGTCTTTTTAAAATCGCCTGTTTGGTTTTTGGTCATTTTCTCCAAAACCACCGGCCCGATTTCAACCAAACCTTCTGCGTTGGACTCCCCTCGGACCCCCAGATGATATATCCGAGTTTGGAGAAATTTGGAGAAATTTTAATTTTTGGTCAAAAAAAAAAAAAATTTTGGTCAAAAAAAGACGACAGGCGCGTACCTGTCGTCTTTTTAAAATCGCCTGTTTGGTTTTTGGTCATTTTCTCCAAAACCACCGGCCCGATTTCAACCAAACCTTCTGCGTTGGACTCCCCTCGGACCCCCAGATGATATATCCGAGTTTGGAGAAATTTTAATTTTTGGTAAAAAAAAAAAAAAAAATTTGGTCAAAAAAAGACGACAGGCGCGTACCTGTCGTCTTTTTAAAATCGCCTGTTTGGTTTTTGGTCATTTTCTCCAAAACCACCAGCCCGATTTCAACCAAACCTTCTGCGTTGGACTCCCCTCGGACCCCCAGATGATATATCCGAGTTTGGAGAAATTTTAATTTTTGGTATAAAAAAAAAAAAAAATTGGTCAAAAAAAGACGACAGGCGCGTACCTGTCGTCTTTTTAAAATCGCCTGTTTGGTTTTTGGTCATTTTCTCCAAAACCACCGGCCCGATTTCAACCAAGCCTTCTGCGTTGGACTCCCCTCGGACCCCCAGATGATATATCCGAGTTTGGAGAAATTTTAATTTTTGGTATAAAAAAAAAAAAAAATTGGTCAAAAAAAGACGACAGGCGCGTACCTGTCGTCTTTTTAAAATCGCCTGTTTGGTTTTTGGTCATTTTCTCCAAAACCACCGGCCCGATTTCAACCAAACCTTCTGCGTTGGACTCCCCTCGGACCCCCAGATGATATATCCGAGTTTGGAGAAATTTTAATTTTTGGTAAAAAAAAAAAAAAAAAATTGGTCAAAAAAAGACGACAGGCGCGTACCTGTCGTCTTTTTAAAATCGCCTGTTTGGTTTTTGGTCATTTTCTCCAAAACCACCGGCCCGATTTCAACCAAACCTTCTGCGTTGGACTCCCCTCGGACCCCCAGATGATATATCAGAGTTTGGAAAAAATAAAATTTTTGGTCAAAAAAAATAAAAAAAATTTGGTCAAAAAAAGACGACAGGCGCGTACCTGTCGTCTTTTTAAAATCGCCTGTTTGGTTTTTGGTCATTTTCTCCAAAACCACCGGCCCGATTTCAACCAAACCTTCTGCGTTGGACTCCCCTCGGACCCCCAGATGATATATCCGAGTTTGGAGAAATTTTAATTTTTGGTATAAAAAAAAAAAAAATTTGGTCAAAAAAAGACGACAGGCGCGTACCTGTCGTCTTTTTAAAATCGCCTGTTTGGTTTTTGGTCATTTTCTCCAAAACCACCGGCCCGATTTCAACCAAACCTTCTGCGTTGGACTCCCCTCGGACCCCCAGATGATATATCCGAGTTTGGAGAAATTTTAATTTTTGGTATAAAAAAAAAAAAAAATTGGTCAAAAAAAGACGACAGGCGCGTACCTGTCGTCTTTTTAAAATCGCCTGTTTGGTTTTTGGTCATTTTCTCCAAAACCACCGGCCCGATTTCAACCAAACCTTCTGCGTTGGACTCCCCTCGGACCCCCAGATGATATATCCGAGTTTGGAGAAATTTGGAGAAATTTTAATTTTTGGTAAAAAAAAAAAAAAAAATTTGGTCAAAAAAAGACGACAGGCGCGTACCTGTCGTCTTTTTAAAATCGCCTGTTTGGTTTTTGGTCATTTTCTCCAAAACCACCGGCCCGATTTCAACCAAACCTTCTGCGTTGGACTCCCCTCGGACCCCCAGATGATATATCCGAGTTTGGAGAAATTTTAATTTTTGGTAAAAAAAAAAAAAAAAAATTGGTCAAAAAAAGACGACAGGCGCGTACCTGTCGTCTTTTTAAAATCGCCTGTTTGGTTTTTGGTCATTTTCTCCAAAACCACCGGCCCGATTTCAACCAAACCTTCTGCGTTGGACTCCCCTCGGACCCCCAGATGATATATCCGAGTTTGGAGAAATTTTAATTTTTGGTATAAAAAAAAAAAAAATTTGGTCAAAAAAAGACGACAGGCGCGTACCTGTCGTCTTTTTAAAATCGCCTGTTTGGTTTTTGGTCATTTTCTCCAAAACCACCGGCCCGATTTCAACCAAACCTTCTGCGTTGGACTCCCCTCGGACCCCCAGATGATATATCCGAGTTTGGAGAAATTTTAATTTTTGGTATAAAAAAAAAAAAAAATTGGTCAAAAAAAGACGACAGGCGCATACCTGTCGTCTTTTTAAAATCGCCTGTTTGGTTTTTGGTCATTTTCTCCAAAACCACCGGCCCGATTTCAACCAAACCTTCTGCGTTGGACTCCCCTCGGACCCCCAGATGATATATCCGAGTTTGGAGAAATTTTAATTTTTGGTCAAAAAAAAAAAAAAAAATTTGGTCAAAAAAAGACGACAGGCGCGTACCTGTCGTCTTTTTAAAATCGCCTGTTTGGTTTTTGGTCATTTTCTCCAAAACCACCGGCCCGATTTCAACCAAACCTTCTGCGTTGGACTCCCCTCGGACCCCCAGATGATATATCCGAGTTTGGAGAAATTTTAATTTTTGGTATAAAAAAAAAAAAAAATTGGTCAAAAAAAGACGACAGGCGCGTACCTGTCGTCTTTTTAAAATCGCCTGTTTGGTTTTTGGTCATTTTCTCCAAAACCACCGGCCCGATTTCAACCAAACCTTCTGCGTTGGACTCCCCTCGGACCCCCAGATGATATATCCGAGTTTGGAGAAATTTTAATTTTTGGTAAAAAAAAAAAAAAAAAATTGGTCAAAAAAAGACGACAGGCGCGTACCTGTCGTCTTTTTAAAATCGCCTGTTTGGTTTTTGGTCATTTTCTCCAAAACCACCGGCCCGATTTCAACCAAACCTTCTGCGTTGGACTCCCCTCGGACCCCCAGATGATATATCCGAGTTTGGAGAAATTTTAATTTTTGGTAAAAAAAAAAAAAAAAAATTGGTCAAAAAAAGACGACAGGCGCGTACCTGTCGTCTTTTTAAAATCGCCTGTTTGGTTTTTGGTCATTTTCTCCAAAACCACCGGCCCGATTTCAACCAAACCTTCTGCGTTGGACTCCCCTCGGACCCCCAGATGATATATCCGAGTTTGGAGAAATTTTAATTTTTGGTCAAAAAAAAAAAAAAAAATTTGGTCAAAAAAAGACGACAGGCGCGTACCTGTCGTCTTTTTAAAATCGCCTGTTTGGTTTTTGGTCATTTTCTCCAAAACCACCGGCCCGATTTCAACCAAACCTTCTGCGTTGGACTCCCCTCGGACCCCCAGATGATATATCCGAGTTTGGAGAAATTTTAATTTTTGGTCAAAAAAAAAAAAAAAAATTTGGTCAAAAAAAGACGACAGGCGCGTACCTGTCGTCTTTTTAAAATCGCCTGTTTGGTTTTTGGTCATTTTCTCCAAAACCACCGGCCCGATTTCAACCAAACCTTCTGCGTTGGACTCCCCTCGGACCCCCAGATGATATATCCGAGTTTGGAGAAATTTTAATTTTTGGTATAAAAAAAAAAAAAAATTGGTCAAAAAAAGACGACAGGCGCGTACCTGTCGTCTTTTTAAAATCGCCTGTTTGGTTTTTGGTCATTTTCTCCAAAACCACCGGCCCGATTTCAACCAAACCTTCTGCGTTGGACTCCCCTCGGACCCCCAGATGATATATCCGAGTTTGGAGAAATTTTAATTTTTGGTAAAAAAAAAAAAAAAAAATTGGTCAAAAAAAGACGACAGGCGCGTACCTGTCGTCTTTTTAAAATCGCCTGTTTGGTTTTTGGTCATTTTCTCCAAAACCACCGGCCCGATTTCAACCAAACCTTCTGCGTTGGACTCCCCTCGGACCCCCAGATGATATATCCGAGTTTGGAGAAATTTGGAGAAATTTTAATTCTTGGTCAAAAAAAAAAAAAAAATTTGGTCAAAATAAAACGACAGGCTGTCGTCTTTTTAAAATCGCCTGTTTGGTTTTTGGTCATTTTCTCCAAAACCACCGGCCCGATTTCAACCAAACCTTCTGCGTTGGACTCCCCTCGGACCCCCAGATGATATATTCGAGTTTGGAGAAATTTTAAATTTTCGTCAAAAAAAAAAAAAAAATTTGTCAAAAAAAAACGACGGGCGCGTACCTGTCGTCTTTTTAAAATCGCCTGTTTGGTTTTTGGTCATTTTCTCCAAAACCACCGGCCCGATTTCAACCAAACCTTCTGCGTTGGACTCCCCTCGGACCCCCAGATGATATATCCGAGTTTGGAGAAATTTTAATTTTTGGTAAAAAAAAAAAAAAATTTGGTCAAAAAAAAACGACAGGCGCGTACCTGTCGTCTTTTTAAAATCGCCTGTTTGGTTTTTGGTCATTTTCTCCAAAACCACCGGCCCGATTTCAACCAAACCTTCTGTGTTGGACTCCCCTCGGACCCCCAGATGATATATCCGAGTTTGGAGAAATTTGGAGAAATTTTAATTTTTGGTAAAAAAAAAATAAAAAATTTAGTCAAAAAAAAACCTGTCGTCTTTTTAAAATCGCCTGTTTGGTTTTTGGTCATTTTCTCCAAAACCACCGGCCCGATTTCAACCAAACCTTCTGCGTTGGACTCCCGTCGGACCCCCAGATGATATATCCGAGTTTGGAGAAATTTGGAGAAATTTTAATTTTTGGTCAAAAAAAAAAAAAAATTTGGTCAAAAAAAAAACGACAGGCGCGTACCTGTCGTCTTTTTAAAATCGCCTGTTTGGTTTTTGGTCATTTTCTCCAAAACCACCGGCCCGATTTCAACCAAACCTTCTGCGTTGGACTCCCCTCGGACCCCCAGATGATATATCCGAGTTTGGAGAAATTTGGAGAAATTTTAATTTTTGGTCAAAAAAAAAAAAAAAAATTGGTAAAAAAAAAAACGACAGGCGCGTACCTGTCGTCTTTTTAAAATCGCCTGTTTGGTTTTTGGTCATTTTCTCCAAAACCACCGGCCCGATTTCAACCAAACCTTCTGCGTTGGACTCCCCTCGGACCCCCAGATGATATATCCGAGTTTGGAGAAATTTTAATTTTTGGTATAAAAAAAAAAAAAAAATTGGTCAAAAAAAGACGACAGGCGCGTACCTGTCGTCTTTTTAAAATCGCCTGTTTGGTTTTTGGTCATTTTCTCCAAAACCACCGGCCCGATTTCAACCAAACCTTCTGCGTTGGACTCCCCTCGGACCCCCAGATGATATATCCGAGTTTGGAGAAATTTTAATTTTTGGAAAAAAAAAAAAAAAAATTTGGTCAAAAAAAGACGACAGGCGCGTACCTGTCGTCTTTTTAAAATCGCCTGTTTGGTTTTTGGTCATTTTCTCCAAAACCACCGGCCCGATTTCAACCAAACCTTCTGCGTTGGACTCCCCTCGGACCCCCAGATGATATATCCGAGTTTGGAGAAATTTTAATTTTTGGTATAAAAAAAAAAAAAAATTGGTCAAAAAAAGACGACAGGCGCGTACCTGTCGTCTTTTTAAAATCGCCTGTTTGGTTTTTGGTCATTTTCTCCAAAACCACCGGCCCGATTTCAACCAAACCTTCTGCGTTGGACTCCCCTCGGACCCCCAGATGATATATCCGAGTTTGGAGAAATTTGGAGAAATTTTAATTTTTGGTAAAAAAAAAATAAAAAATTTGGTCAAAAAAAAACCTGTCGTCTTTTTAAAATCGCCTGTTTGGTTTTTGGTCATTTTCTCCAAAACCACCGGCCCGATTTCAACCAAACCTTCTGCGTTGGACTCCCGTCGGACCCCCAGATGATATATCCGAGTTTGGAGAAATTTGGAGAAATTTTAATTTTTGGTCAAAAAAAAAAAAAATTTGGTCAAAAAAAAAAACGACAGGCGCGTGTCGTCTTTTTAAAATCGCCTGTTTGGTTTTTGGTAATTTTCTCCAAAACCACCGGCCCGATTTCAACCAAAACTTCTGCGTTGGACTCCCCTCGGACCCCCAGATGATATATCCGAGTTTGGAGAAATTTGGAGAAATTTTAATTTTTGGTCAAAAAAAAAAAAAAATTTGGTCAAAAAAAAAACGACAGGCGCGTACCTGTCGTCTTTTTAAAATCGCCTGTTTGGTTTTTGGTCATTTTCTCCAAAACCACCGGCCCGATTTCAACCAAACCTTCTGCGTTGGACTCCCCTCGGACCCCCAGATGATATATCCGAGTTTGGAGAAATTTGGAGAAATTTTAATTTTTGGTCAAAAAAAAAAAAAAAAATTGGTAAAAAAAAAAACGACAGGCGCGTACCTGTCGTCTTTTTAAAATCGCCTGTTTGGTTTTTGGTCATTTTCTCCAAAACCACCAGCCCGATTTCAACCAAACCTTCTGCGTTGGACTCCCCTCGGACCCCCAGATGATATATCCGAGTTTGGAGAAATTTTAATTTTTGGTATAAAAAAAAAAAAAAAATTGGTCAAAAAAAGACGACAGGCGCGTACCTGTCGTCTTTTTAAAATCGCCTGTTTGGTTTTTGGTCATTTTCTCCAAAACCACCGGCCCGATTTCAACCAAACCTTCTGCGTTGGACTCCCCTCGGACCCCCAGATGATATATCCGAGTTTGGAGAAATTTTAATTTTTGGTATAAAAAAAAAAAAAATTTGGTCAAAAAAAGACGACAGGCGCGTACCTGTCGTCTTTTTAAAATCGCCTGTTTGGTTTTTGGTCATTTTCTCCAAAACCACCGGCCCGATTTCAACCAAACCTTCTGCGTTGGACTCCCCTCGGACCCCCAGATGATATATCCGAGTTTGGAGAAATTTTAATTTTTGGTATAAAAAAAAAAAAAAATTGGTCAAAAAAAGACGACAGGCGCGTACCTGTCGTCTTTTTAAAATCGCCTGTTTGGTTTTTGGTCATTTTCTCCAAAACCACCGGCCCGATTTCAACCAAACCTTCTGCGTTGGACTCCCCTCGGACCCCCAGATGATATATCCGAGTTTGGAGAAATTTGGAGAAATTTTAATTTTTGGTCAAAAAAAAAAAAAAAATTGGTAAAAAAAAAAACGACAGGCGCATACCTGTCGTCTTTTTAAAATCGCCTGTTTGGTTTTTGGTCATTTTCTCCAAAACCACCAGCCCGATTTCAACCAAACCTTCTGCGTTGGACTCCCCTCGGACCCCCAGATGATATATCCGAGTTTGGAGAAATTTTAATTTTTGGTATAAAAAAAAAAAAAAAATTGGTCAAAAAAAGACGACAGGCGCGTACCTGTCGTCTTTTTAAAATCGCCTGTTTGGTTTTTGGTCATTTTCTCCAAAACCACCGGCCCGATTTCAACCAAACCTTCTGCGTTGGACTCCCCTCGGACCCCCAGATGATATATCCGAGTTTGGAGAAATTTTAATTTTTGGTATAAAAAAAAAAAAAATTTGGTCAAAAAAAGACGACAGGCGCGTACCTGTCGTCTTTTTAAAATCGCCTGTTTGGTTTTTGGTCATTTTCTCCAAAACCACCGGCCCGATTTCAACCAAACCTTCTGCGTTGGACTCCCCTCGGACCCCCAGATGATATATCCGAGTTTGGAGAAATTTTAATTTTTGGTAAAAAAAAAAAAAAAAAAATTGGTCAAAAAAAGACGACAGGCGCGTACCTGTCGTCTTTTTAAAATCGCCTGTTTGGTTTTTGGTCATTTTCTCCAAAACCACCGGCCCGATTTCAACCAAACCTTCTGCGTTGGACTCCCCTCGGACCCCCAGATGATATATCCGAGTTTGGAAAAAATAAAATTTTTGGTCAAAAAAAATAAAAAAAATTTGGTCAAAAAAAGACGACAGGCGCGTACCTGTCGTCTTTTTAAAATCGCCTGTTTGGTTTTTGGTCATTTTCTCCAAAACCACCGGCCCGATTTCAACCAAACCTTCTGCGTTGGACTCCCCTCGGACCCCCAGATGATATATCAGAGTTTGGAAAAAATAAAATTTTTGGTCAAAAAAAATAAAAAAAATTTGGTCAAAAAAAGACGACAGGCGCGTACCTGTCGTCTTTTTAAAATCGCCTGTTTGGTTTTTGGTCATTTTCTCCAAAACCACCGGCCCGATTTCAACCAAACCTTCTGCGTTGGACTCCCCTCGGACCCCCAGATGATATATCCGAGTTTGGAGAAATTTTAATTTTTGGTAATAAAAAAAAAAAAATTGGTCAAAAAAAAACGACAGGCGCATACCTGTCGTCTTTTTAAAATCGCCTGTTTGGTTTTTGGTAATTTTCTCCAAAACCACCGGCCCGATTTCAACCAAACCTTCTGCATAGGACTCCCCTCGGACCCCCAGATGATATATCCGAGTTTGGAGAAATTTGGAGAAATTTTAATTCTTGGTCAAAAAAAAAAAAAAAATTTGGTCAAAATAAAACGACAGGCTGTCGTCTTTTTAAAATCGCCTGTTTGGTTTTTGGTCATTTTCTCCAAAACCACCGGCCCGATTTCAACCAAACCTTCTGCGTTGGACTCCCCTCGGACCCCCAGATGATATATTCGAGTTTGGAGAAATTTTAAATTTTCGTCAAAAAAAAAAAAAAAAATTGTCAAAAAAAAACGACGGGCGCGTACCTGTCGTCTTTTTAAAATCGCCTGTTTGGTTTTTGGTCATTTTCTCCAAAACCACCGGCCCGATTTCAACCAAACCTTCTGCGTTGGACTCCCCTCGGACCCCCAGTAGTCGGGGAGCCACAGGCTCAAAAATGGGTTGAACCTGACATCGTCCGTTATACTTTTTATTTGTGTTTTTTCTGTTAACTTTGACACTAAGGAACAATAATTGAGGGGTCTGCTCTGCCGGAAATATCGCGAAAAAAAATTGTGTCCATTTCACTGTATGCACCCTTTATTTTTCGACAGGAAATTGTAAAAAATGATTTTTTTCTTCAAATCCTCAGTGGGCTGGGTAGGCTGTCAATGAATGCATTTCAGATACACAGAACACATGTGGTGACAACATCCACTGAAAAAATAACTCTTAAAACACATTTCTACATGATTTTGTATCAATTTTATGGAAAAAAATTAGGCGTTTTCTAACTTTTTCCCAATATTTTCATCTTTACTTCATTGGCAATCAACTATGGGTCCAGGTTATGACATCAGTCAATGTGTCATCATTTTCAGCAAACAGTATACTCATTCCAGTGAAAAAATTATAAAAATCCAACCAAAATCATTGGTTCTATGATAATTTCACTACTAGCTGGTGATCAACAGGCTCAGAACCTCAATGGAATTTTAGGCTAGGCCTAGGCTACTCTCGAAATTCCAAAAGACATACTGGATGTTTAGCATCATGGTACACTCACAAACACGATCTTAGTATTTGAATGAGTTTGAAACAACCAACAGTTACCAGTGTTTCTAGTTTAGCTGTTAGTAGAAATTCACCTCCGTGGGAAACCCCCTAAAAAAAGTAGTTGGGGTAGTTACCTGTAACCAGACTTTCAAAAATTCCGAAGTTTTTAATTTGGCCTTAAGTAACTTGTGAGGGGTCAAACTAGGGGTTTTTCACGATTCTGAGTTGATTGCAAGCATTAGTTTTTCATCCAAAACACTCCTTGGTGTAAAAAAAAACAGCCACACCCACTTTTCCTGTTCATCGGAAAGGAACAACCCCCTCCCCCCACCAATAGAATGTATTAGAAGTTATTCCGTAGCATGACACAGGTTGTCTGTCACATGTCACTACTATACTCAATATAATATAACTTACATTCTACCCCTTTTTCTTGGTAGGACCCTCCAGGATTTTACAATGTTTTAATTGCAACTATTAAAGCAAATTCAACCAGTCCTCATGTATTCTCATCCCCCACGCAATTTATCACCACAACCTCTCTGCAAATTTGCTATCATAGACCGCTGTGGCTAGTTATGATCACAGGAATTATTGATGTTGTCAATAGCTGTGATTTTTTTTTTTTTTTATTAATAATATTTTTTAATTATTGTTTTCATATATTAAGCTATTATGTGGATTGGGAGTGTGAGAGAGAGAAAAAACACTGGGTGCACACCAGATTTCACATACCAGTAAAAGCTGAAATGCACACACACACCCTTCTCACTGCTGGGTATACATGTAAATTAAAATGTTGCTTTATTGGTTTCCTTTTTTATTATTTGCCATGGTAAATAGGCCTAAATGTTGCTTAGTGGTAGTTAGTTGGTTGACAATATACAACTTTTTACGTCTGATACATTAATATTATCTATCTTTTTTGAAGAACTTGACGTTTTTCATGCCACTACATTGATAACATGCATAAGAAACCTATTGTCAACTTAGCTTAATTGTTAGTTGGCTAACAGTAAATATCATGGCTCATTAGCCAACTCTATGTGTTACACACCCCAAACTGCATCTGATGATCATTTAATTTTCTTAAATGCTCGCTGACTGCCCCAATAGCTATCTAGCTATGGCTAAAGCATGGTCTTAGAGAGGATGTGTGCAGTTGATTGATTGATTCTTTTTAATGACCACACAGCCAGACTGGTGGATTTTGCTTCCAGTACAGCTCATTGGTACAGGTTCCTGCCAAACATTTAACTCATTGAGTGCCAACCACGTAATTTTACGTGCCCTCTAGGAGCCAAAACGCGTTCTCAAGTGCCCTCATGGAAGCCAAAATGCGTGCTTAAGTGCCCTCATGGCAGCCAAAACATGTGCTAAAGTGCCAACTAGGAGCCAAAACGTGTGCTCAAGTGCCCTCATGGCAGCCAGAACATGTGCTAAAGTGCTCTCTAGGAGCCAAAACGTGTGCTAAAGTGCCCTCTAGGAGCCAAAACATGTGCTAAAGTGCCCTCTAGGAGCCAAAACGTGTGCTAAAGTGACCTCTTGGGAGCCAAAAACGCACACTTAAGTGCCCTCTAGGAGCCAAAACATGTGCTAAAGTGCCCACTAGGAGCCAAAACGTGTGCTAAAGTGCCCACTAGGAGCCAAAACGTGTGCTAAAGTGACCTCTTGGGAGCCAAAAACGCACACTTAAGTGCCCTCTAGGAGCCAAAACATGTGCTAAAGTGCCCACTAGGAGCCAAAACGTGTGCTAAAGTGCCCACTAGGAGCCAAAACGTGTGCTAAAGTGCCCACTAGGAGCCAAAACATGTGCTAAAGTGCCCTCTTGGGAGCCAAAAACGCAGACTTAAGTGCCCTCTAGGAGCCAAAACGTGTGCTAAAGTGCCCTCTAGGAGCCAAAACGCATGCTGAAGTGTCCTCTTGGGAGCCAAAACGCATGCTAAAGTCCCCTCATGGGGGCCAAAACGTGTGCTAAAGTGCCCTCATGGCAGCCAAAACGTGTGCTAAAGTGGCCTCATGGGGGGCAAAACGTGTGCTAAAGTGCCCTCTAGGAGCCAAAACGTGTGCTAAAGTGCCCTCTTCAGTGGTGAGGATGCGCTATTATGTGCCCTTTTTTTTCCTTTTCGCCCCTGCCCTTCAAAAAGTCTGTGCACGCCACTGCTCCAGCAGCTCGGAGCCGAAACAGGAAGCTCTCAGCCGAGAGTCCTGCCCGGTCTTCATCTGGAGCAACACCGTGTCCTCCCCAAGGTCCTCCCGCGGTAAAATGTGATGGTCTCTGGGCCAAAGCAGGCCGGCACCACCGACCCGAACCACAGAAGGACCGCGACCACCGGTGGGGCCGGTGTTCCCGACCTGCTGTGGCTGAGAGACCCTCACATTCCGCGGCGAGAGGCTGTGACGCGGCACGGTGCGTCTGTGTTATTGTTGTTTATTTTTAACACCATTTTAACATCACCTTATTTTAAGAATAATATCTTTTTCTGGAACCACAATAAGGTTTCACCAGCTTTATCACATCTGATATTCTCATTTTGCTTGAAGGCATCATTAATGAAAGAACGTAGTTAATATTATTTTCATTCATTATATTCATATTTTATTTTTATTGAGAAGATTGTATGCTAGCTGTTCAAAATCATATTCCTGTTCTGGACATGTGTGCTGCTCGTATGTCAGGAGTCAATGTTGCTCTTTACTGGATTGCCAGCCCCAGGTGTTTTACAGTTGTTCTACCTGGCATGTCACTGTTTACATTACAAAATAAAGTTTGTGTAGTGCCTGCATGGAGCTGACCTGCTGACAGATGTGTAGCTGACAGTGACTTTCCTCATCACTAAATCTATTCCACTTTCTGATCCTCCCTTACTCACACCAATGGGACTGGACAAATTTTGGGTGAATTCCATTTCCTCTCTTTTTTAACCCTCAATCTTAACCCTCAATCTCAAAAATGTGCGCTCCTGCTAGTGCTGTCCTGATTCTCAGAAAGTGCAAGTTTAAGGGCTGTATAGCCCTCAATATTGAGATTTTCCGACACCACCCTTGGGAGCAAGGGCTATCCAGAATGCAGTATTTTCTTTGTTAATAGAGATAATATTACGAAAACCATTGTATTATCTAAGTCTAGGGCCATTTTATGGAGTATTTACCTCATTGTTACATAACATTTATTTTCTTATTTTAGGGGTATCGGCATTTAAGGGGTGTCCCATTTCTAAGTCACAAAATAGCCCTTAAAGCTGTACAGAAAAAAAAAATGAATTTGAGCCCACTGTTGGTCCTAACATTAGTGTAATAACTCATCTATCAGACGATGTAGCCCAAACTTTGTGCAAAATTCTATTTTCGAGTAAATCTGGGATGAAAGTGTGGTAGTTTTTTTCCGCATTGGATAATGCAGACACACGGGTTTATGCGTCACGCTGCTCACGATTCATCAGCCACTGATATTGGATCCATTATCCGTCAATCAAACGTCTGAGACAACACACACACGGAGCTCGGTCTCGACCCAAACATTGAATATCCCGCCCGCTCAATAATGACCAATCAAATTTGTTTTCCTGGCTCGGGTAAACTCGTGTGGCAACTTGTGGAAAATCGTAGAAGGAGGCGACAAACAGGACAAACACAAGCTTGAGGGTTGAGGGTCCTGGAGATATCTGTACAGTGCTCAACATACATCAGCACACATGTTATGAGTTTTTAACTCATAACATTAAAGTAAGGTTAATAATATTACTTAGATTACAAAATCTTTAGCACTCCATTAGTTGATGCAAAGATGTATACACCCCACAACAAAAGCTGGTACCTGACAGCAGGGGCGTCTCTAGGATTTTGACACATCCGGGGCTTAGCCCGGAAGAGTGACACATGCAATATATGCGCGCGCAGAGAAATTTTTAGGCATAGAGACATTCTCCATCATTGGTGAAAAAGGTGAAAACGATGCAATCCACAGATCATCAAATGAATGACCCATTTTGAATTTAGTTCTATGTACTGACATTAGCTAGCTACGTAACAACACATTGTGTTTCCATTTAACACATTAGCAGCTACAGTAAAAGAGGCAGGCTGTGCGGGATCCCTGTCTGCTAACTAGCTGCTATCATGCATGAAAAAGAAAATAAACAAGATGGTTCGATGTTATAGCACATTAACTTCAGCAACTTTCCCCTCTAGAAGAAGCCCAAACTTAGTTATTTCTAGGTACACAATTCTCACACCCTACAATTGCATTTACAGATGCCAATAATTACAGATTGCTTTTTTTCTCATGTAATATCAACCAGAGCAATATCAACTAGCTGCTAGCTAGCTAACGTTAGCTACTACCCTCTTGTAGTTCCAGCTGCAACACTCTTTTCGAAATTATACATTTTTACATAATTTCTATTCCCATTACCTTTTTGATTGCTGACCACCTTTGGGGGAAAACATGGAAATCTTTTTTGTGGTATCTTGATACACTTTAGCTGCTACTAGCTACCAAAAGACAGCTGCAGCTTGCTGTTGTCAAACCTGCCTGCTGTCAGGTATTTGTTGTCAAGTTAAATGCGCCGCTGTTTTGGGTGAATGACGTCAAGTGCGACCTGGAGGTGTTAACCACTTGTGTGCCAAAGCCAAAGTAGTGGCTTTTTAAAAATATAATTAATTGTTACTCAAACCTGTCCAAAAACACTGTTTTATCGAAGCATCAACATAAGATAACCGTAGTTTGAGGATGTGATCTTAAAAAAAAAATATATATATATATATATATATATATATATATTTTTTTTTTTTTGAAAATTAATATTCGGGGCTAATTAAAAAACATCCGGGGCTTTAGCCCCGAATGTTTTAGCCTAGGGACGCCACTGCCTGACAGCACTATGTGTTTTTTGTGTCCTCTCTTCATTTCTAGCAAACTTGTTTCAGTTTTTGCTGGTATGTGAAATCCAGTGCATGTCCAGTGTCTTTTCTCTTTCGTTCACTTGCTTCCGATCCATGTAATAAATTACATTTAGCCTATTGTAATTTTTAAAGAAATTTTGCGACATTGCAAAATCCTGGAGGGTCTGTATAATGTCCTACAAAGAAAAAAGGGTAGAATATAAGTTATATTATATTGAGTATAGTAGTGACATGTGACAGACAACCTGTGTCATGCTACGGAATAACTTCTAATACATTCTATTGGTGGGAGGAGGGGGTTGTTCCTTTCCGATGAACAGGAAAAGTGGGTGTGGCTGTTTTTTTTTTACACCAAGGAGTGTTTTGGATGAAAAACTAATGCTTGCAATCAACTCAGAATCGTGAAAAACCCCTAGTTTGACCCCTCACAACTTACTTAAGGCCAAATTAAAAACTTCGGAATTTTTGAAAGTCTGGTTACAGGTACCCCAACTACTTTTTTTAGGGGGTTTCCCACGGGAGTTGAATTTCAACTAACAGCTAAACTAGAAACACTGGTAACTGTTGGTTGTTTCAAACTCATTCAAATACTAAGATCGTGTTTGTGAGTGTACCATGATGCTAAACATCCAGTATGTCTTTTGGAATTTCGAGAGTAGGCCTAGCCTAAAATTCCATTGAGGTTCTGAGCCTGTTGATCGCCAGCTAGTAGTAAAATTATCATAGAACCAATGATTTTGGTTGGATTTTTATAATTTTTTCACTGGAATGAGTATACTGTTTGCTGAAAATGATGACACATTGACTGATGTCATAACCTGGACCCATAGTTGATTGCCAATGAAGTAAAGATGAAAATATTGGGAAAAAGTGAGAAAACGCCTAATTTTTTTCCATAAAATTGATACAAAATCATGTAGAAATGTGTTTTAAGAGTTATTTTTTCAGTGGATGTTGTCACCACATGTGTTCTGTGTATCTGAAATGCATTCATTGACAGCCTACCCAGCCCACTGAGGATTTGAAGAAAAAAACAATTTTTTTACAATTTCCTGTCGAAAAATAAAGGGTGCATACAGTGAAATGGCCACAATTTTTTTTCGCGATATTTCCGGCAGAGCAGACCCCTCAATTATTGTTCCTTAGTGTCAAAGTTAACAGAAAAAACACAAATAAAAAGTATAACGGACGATGTCAGGTTCAACCCATTTCCTTGAGCTTTTGAGCCTGTGGCTCCCTGACTACAGATGATATATCCGAGTTTGGAGAAATTTTAATTTTTGGTAAAAAAAAAAAAAAATTTGGTCAAAAAAAAACGACAGGCGCGTACCTGTCGTCTTTTTAAAATCGCCTGTTTGGTTTTTGGTCATTTTCTCCAAAACCACCGGCCCGATTTCAACCAAACCTTCTGTGTTGGACTCCCCTCGGACCCCCAGATGATATATCCGAGTTTGGAGAAATTTGGAGAAATTTTAATTTTTGGTAAAAAAAAAATAAAAAATTTGGTCAAAAAAAAACCTGTCGTCTTTTTAAAATCGCCTGTTTGGTTTTTGGTCATTTTCTCCAAAACCACCGGCCCGATTTCAACCAAACCTTCTGCGTTGGACTCCCGTCGGACCCCCAGATGATATATCCGAGTTTGGAGAAATTTGGAGAAATTTAAATTTTTGGTCAAAAAAAAAAAAAAATTTGGTCAAAAAAAAAACGACAGGCGCGTGTCGTCTTTTTAAAATCGCCTGTTTGGTTTTTGGTCATTTTCTCCAAAACCACCGGCCCGATTTCAACCAAACCTTCTGCGTTGGACTCCCCTCGGACCCCCAGATGATATATCCGAGTTTGGAGAAATTTGGAGAAATTTTAATTTTTGGTCAAAAAAAAAAAAAAAATTTGGTCAAAATAAAACGACAGGCGCGTACCTGTCGTCTTTTTAAAATCGCCTGTTTGGTTTTTGGTCATTTTCTCCAAAACCACCAGCCCGATTTCAACCAAACCTTCTGCGTTGGACTCCCCTCGGACCCCCAGATGATATATCCGAGTTTGGAGAAATTTTAATTTTTGGTAAAAAAAAAAAAAAAAATTGGTCAAAAAAAAACGACAGGCGCGTACCTGTCGTCTTTTTAAAATCGCCTGTTTGGTTTTTGGTCATTTTCTCCAAAACCACCGGCCCGATTTCAACCAAACCTTCTGCGTTGGACTCCCCTCGGACCCCCAGATGATATATCGAGTTTGGAGAAATTTTAAATTTTCGTCAAAAAAAAAAAAAAATTTGGTCAAAAAAAACGACAGGCGCGTACCTGTCGTCTTTTTAAAATCGCCTGTTTGGTTTTTGGTCATTTTCTCCAAAACCACCGGCCCGATTTCAACCAAACCTTCTGCGTTGGACTCCCCTCGGACCCCCAGATGATATATCCGAGTTTGGAGAAATTTTAATTTTTGGTATAAAAAAAAAAAAAATTTGGTCAAAAAAAGACGACAGGCGCGTACCTGTCGTCTTTTTAAAATCGCCTGTTTGGTTTTTGGTCATTTTCTCCAAAACCACCGGCCCGATTTCAACCAAACCTTCTGCGTTGGACTCCCCTCGGACCCCCAGATGATATATCCGAGTTTGGAGAAATTTTAATTTTTGGTATAAAAAAAAAAAAAAATTGGTCAAAAAAAGACGACAGGCGCGTACCTGTCGTCTTTTTAAAATCGCCTGTTTGGTTTTTGGTCATTTTCTCCAAAACCACCGGCCCGATTTCAACCAAACCTTCTGCGTTGGACTCCCCTCGGACCCCCAGATGATATATCCGAGTTTGGAGAAATTTGGAGAAATTTTAATTTTTGGTAAAAAAAAAAAAAAAAATTTGGTCAAAAAAAGACGACAGGCGCGTACCTGTCGTCTTTTTAAAATCGCCTGTTTGGTTTTTGGTCATTTTCTCCAAAACCACCGGCCCGATTTCAACCAAACCTTCTGCGTTGGACTCCCCTCGGACCCCCAGATGATATATCCGAGTTTGGAGAAATTTTAATTTTTGGTATAAAAAAAAAAAAATTTGGTCAAAAAAAGACGACAGGCGCGTACCTGTCGTCTTTTTAAAATCGCCTGTTTGGTTTTTGGTCATTTTCTCCAAAACCACCGGCCCGATTTCAACCAAACCTTCTGCGTTGGACTCCCCTCGGACCCCCAGATGATATATCCGAGTTTGGAGAAATTTGGAGAAATTTTAATTTTTGGTCAAAAAAAAAAAAAAATTTGGTCAAAAAAAGACGACAGGCGCGTACCTGTCGTCTTTTTAAAATCGCCTGTTTGGTTTTTGGTCATTTTCTCCAAAACCACCGGCCCGATTTCAACCAAACCTTCTGCGTTGGACTCCCCTCGGACCCCCAGATGATATATCCGAGTTTGGAGAAATTTTAATTTTTGGTAAAAAAAAAAAAAAAAATTGGTCAAAAAAAGACGACAGGCGCGTACCTGTCGTCTTTTTAAAATCGCCTGTTTGGTTTTTGGTCATTTTCTCCAAAACCACCGGCCCGATTTCAACCAAACCTTCTGCGTTGGACTCCCCTCGGACCCCCAGATGATATATCCGAGTTTGGAGAAATTTTAATTTTTGGTATAAAAAAAAAAAAAATTTGGTCAAAAAAAGACGACAGGCGCGTACCTGTCGTCTTTTTAAAATCGCCTGTTTGGTTTTTGGTCATTTTCTCCAAAACCACCGGCCCGATTTCAACCAAACCTTCTGCGTTGGACTCCCCTCGGACCCCCAGATGATATATCCGAGTTTGGAGAAATTTTAATTTTTGGTATAAAAAAAAAAAAAAATTGGTCAAAAAAAGACGACAGGCGCGTACCTGTCGTCTTTTTAAAATCGCCTGTTTGGTTTTTGGTCATTTTCTCCAAAACCACCGGCCCGATTTCAACCAAACCTTCTGCGTTGGACTCCCCTCGGACCCCCAGATGATATATCCGAGTTTGGAGAAATTTTAATTTTTGGTAAAAAAAAAAAAAAAATTTGGTCAAAAAAAGACGACAGGCGCGTACCTGTCGTCTTTTTAAAATCGCCTGTTTGGTTTTTGGTCATTTTCTCCAAAACCACCGGCCCGATTTCAACCAAACCTTCTGCGTTGGACTCCCCTCGGACCCCCAGATGATATATCCGAGTTTGGAGAAATTTTAATTTTTGGTAAAAAAAAAAAAAAAAATTGGTCAAAAAAAGACGACAGGCGCGTACCTGTCGTCTTTTTAAAATCGCCTGTTTGGTTTTTGGTCATTTTCTCCAAAACCACCGGCCCGATTTCAACCAAACCTTCTGCGTTGGACTCCCCTCGGACCCCCAGATGATATATCCGAGTTTGGAGAAATTTTAATTTTTGGTCAAAAAAAAAAAAAAAATTTGGTCAAAAAAAGACGACAGGCGCGTACCTGTCGTCTTTTTAAAATCGCCTGTTTGGTTTTTGGTCATTTTCTCCAAAACCACCGGCCCGATTTCAACCAAACCTTCTGCGTTGGACTCCCCTCGGACCCCCAGATGATATATCAGAGTTTGGAAAAATTAAATTTTTGGTCAAAAAAAAAAAAAAAATTTGGTCAAAAAAAGACGACAGGCGCGTACCTGTCGTCTTTTTAAAATCGCCTGTTTGGTTTTTGGTCATTTTCTCCAAAACCACCGGCCCGATTTCAACCAAACCTTCTGCGTTGGACTCCCCTCGGACCCCCAGATGATATATCCGAGTTTGGAGAAATTTTAATTTTTGGTATAAAAAAAAAAAAAATTTGGTCAAAAAAAGACGACAGGCGCGTACCTGTCGTCTTTTTAAAATCGCCTGTTTGGTTTTTGGTCATTTTCTCCAAAACCACCGGCCCGATTTCAACCAAACCTTCTGCGTTGGACTCCCCTCGGACCCCCAGATGATATATCCGAGTTTGGAGAAATTTGGAGATATTTAATTTTTGGTCAAAAAAAAAAAAAAATTTGGTCAAAAAAAGACGACAGGCGCGTACCTGTCGTCTTTTTAAAATCGCCTGTTTGGTTTTTGGTCATTTTCTCCAAAACCACCGGCCCGATTTCAACCAAACCTTCTGCGTTGGACTCCCCTCGGACCCCCAGATGATATATCCGAGTTTGGAGAAATTTTAATTTTTGGTCAAAAAAAAAAAAAAATTGGTCAAAAAAAGACGACAGGCGCGTACCTGTCGTCTTTTTAAAATCGCCTGTTTGGTTTTTGGTCATTTTCTCCAAAACCACCGGCCCGATTTCAACCAAACCTTCTGCGTTGGACTCCCCTCGGACCCCCAGATGATATATCCGAGTTTGGAGAAATTTGGAGAAATTTAATTTTTGGTCAAAAAAAAAAAAAAATTTGGTCAAAAAAAGACGACAGGCGCGTACCTGTCGTCTTTTTAAAATCGCCTGTTTGGTTTTTGGTCATTTTCTCCAAAACCACCGGCCCGATTTCAACCAAACCTTCTGCGTTGGACTCCCCTCGGACCCCCAGATGATATATCCGAGTTTGGAGAAATTTTAATTTTTGGTCAAAAAAAAAAAAAAATTTGGTCAAAAAAAGACAGGCGCGTACCTGTCGTCTTTTTAAAATCGCCTGTTTGGTTTTTGGTCATTTTCTCCAAAACCACCGGCCCGATTTCAACCAAACCTTCTGCGTTGGACTCCCCTCGGACCCCCAGATGATATATCCGAGTTTGGAGAAATTTGAGAAATTTTAATTTTTGGTCAAAAAAAAAAAAAAATTGGTCAAAAAAAGACGACAGGCGCGTACCTGTCGTCTTTTTAAAATCGCCTGTTTGGTTTTTGGTCATTTTCTCCAAAACCACCGGCCCGATTTCAACCAAACCTTCTGCGTTGGACTCCCCTCGGACCCCCAGATGATATATCCGAGTTTGGAGAAATTGAAATTTTAATTTTTGGTCAAAAAAAAAAAAAAAATTGGTCAAAAAAAACGACAGGCGCGTACCTGTCGTCTTTTTAAAATCGCCTGTTTGGTTTTTGGTCATTTTCTCCAAAACCACCGGCCCGATTTCAACCAAACCTTCTGCGTTGGACTCCCCTCGGACCCCCAGATGATATATCAGAGTTTGGAGAAAATTAAATTTTTGGTCAAAAAAAAAAAAAAAATTTGGTAAAAAAAAGACGACAGGCGCGTACCTGTCGTCTTTTTAAAATCGCCTGTTTGGTTTTTGGTCATTTTCTCCAAAACCACCGGCCCGATTTCAACCAAACCTTCTGCGTTGGACTCCCCTCGGACCCCCAGATGATATATCCGAGTTTGGAGAAATTTTAATTTTTGGTCAAAAAAAAAAAAAAAAATTTGGTCAAAAAAAGACGACAGGCGCGTACCTGTCGTCTTTTTAAAATCGCCTGTTTGGTTTTTGGTCATTTTCTCCAAAACCACCGGCCCGATTTCAACCAAACCTTCTGCGTTGGACTCCCCTCGGACCCCCAGATGATATATCAGAGTTTGGAGAAATTTTAATTTTTGGTAAAAAAAAAAAAAAAATTTGGTCAAAAAAAGACGACAGGCGCGTACCTGTCGTCTTTTTAAAATCGCCTGTTTGGTTTTTGGTCATTTTCTCCAAAACCACCGGCCCGATTTCAACCAAACCTTCTGCGTTGGACTCCCCTCGGACCCCCAGATGATATATCCGAGTTTGGAGAAATTTTAATTTTTGGTATAAAAAAAAAAAAAAATTGGTCAAAAAAAGACGACAGGCGCGTACCTGTCGTCTTTTTAAAATCGCCTGTTTGGTTTTTGGTCATTTTCTCCAAAACCACCGGCCCGATTTCAACCAAACCTTCTGCGTTGGACTCCCCTCGGACCCCCAGATGATATATCCGAGTTTGGAGAAATTTTAATTTTTGGTAAAAAAAAAAAAAAAATTGGTCAAAAAAAGACAGGCGCGTACCTGTCGTCTTTTTAAAATCGCCTGTTTGGTTTTTGGTCATTTTCTCCAAAACCACCGGCCCGATTTCAACCAAACCTTCTGCGTTGGACTCCCCTCGGACCCCCAGATGATATATCAGAGTTTGGAGAAATTTTAATTTTTGGTATAAAAAAAAAAAAAATTTGGTCAAAAAAAGACGACAGGCGCGTACCTGTCGTCTTTTTAAAATCGCCTGTTTGGTTTTTGGTCATTTTCTCCAAAACCACCGGCCCGATTTCAACCAAACCTTCTGCGTTGGACTCCCCTCGGACCCCCAGATGATATATCCGAGTTTGGAGAAATTTTAATTTTTGGTAAAAAAAAAAAAAAAAATTGGTCAAAAAAAGACGACAGGCGCGTACCTGTCGTCTTTTTAAAATCGCCTGTTTGGTTTTTGGTCATTTTCTCCAAAACCACCGGCCCGATTTCAACCAAACCTTCTGCGTTGGACTCCCCTCGGACCCCCAGATGATATATCCGAGTTTGGAGAAATTTTAATTTTTGGTAAAAAAAAAAAAAAAAATTGGTCAAAAAAAGACGACAGGCGCGTACCTGTCGTCTTTTTAAAATCGCCTGTTTGGTTTTTGGTCATTTTCTCCAAAACCACCGGCCCGATTTCAACCAAACCTTCTGCGTTGGACTCCCCTCGGACCCCCAGATGATATATCCGAGTTTGGAGAAATTTAAATTTTTGGTCAAAAAAAAAAAAAAAATTTGGTCAAAAAAAGACGACAGGCGCGTACCTGTCGTCTTTTTAAAATCGCCTGTTTGGTTTTTGGTCATTTTCTCCAAAACCACCGGCCCGATTTCAACCAAACCTTCTGCGTTGGACTCCCCTCGGACCCCCAGATGATATATCCGAGTTTGGAGAAATTTTAATTTTTGGTCAAAAAAAAAAAAAAAATTGGTCAAAAAAAGACGACAGGCGCGTACCTGTCGTCTTTTAAAATCGCCTGTTTGGTTTTTGGTCATTTTCTCCAAAACCACCGGCCCGATTTCAACCAAACCTTCTGCGTTGGACTCCCCTCGGACCCCCAGATGATATATCCGAGTTTGGAGAAATTTTAATTTTTGGTAAAAAAAAAAAAAAATTTGGTCAAAAAAAGACGACAGGCGCGTACCTGTCGTCTTTTTAAAATCGCCTGTTTGGTTTTTGGTCATTTTCTCCAAAACCACCGGCCCGATTTCAACCAAACCTTCTGCGTTGGACTCCCCTCGGACCCCCAGATGATATATCCGAGTTTGGAGAAATTTTAATTTTTGGTATAAAAAAAAAAAAAAATTTGTCAAAAAAAGACGACAGGCGCGTACCTGTCGTCTTTTTAAAATCGCCTGTTTGGTTTTTGGTCATTTTCTCCAAAACCACCGGCCCGATTTCAACCAAACCTTCTGCGTTGGACTCCCCTCGGACCCCCAGATGATATATCCGAGTTTGGAGAAATTTGGAGAAATTTTAATTTTTGGTCAAAAAAAAAAAAAAATTTGGTCAAAAAAAGACGACAGGCGCGTACCTGTCGTCTTTTTAAAATCGCCTGTTTGGTTTTTGGTCATTTTCTCCAAAACCACCGGCCCGATTTCAACCAAACCTTCTGCGTTGGACTCCCCTCGGACCCCCAGATGATATATCCGAGTTTGGAGAAATTTTAATTTTTGGTCAAAAAAAAAAAAAAAATTGGTCAAAAAAAGACGACAGGCGCGTACCTGTCGTCTTTTTAAAATCGCCTGTTTGGTTTTTGGTCATTTTCTCCAAAACCACCGGCCCGATTTCAACCAAACCTTCTGCGTTGGACTCCCCTCGGACCCCCAGATGATATATCCGAGTTTGGAGAAATTTTAATTTTTGGTATAAAAAAAAAAAAAAATTGGTCAAAAAAAGACGACAGGCGCGTACCTGTCGTCTTTTTAAAATCGCCTGTTTGGTTTTTGGTCATTTTCTCCAAAACCACCGGCCCGATTTCAACCAAACCTTCTGCGTTGGACTCCCCTCGGACCCCCAGATGATATATCCGAGTTTGGAGAAATTTTAATTTTTGGTCAAAAAAAAAAAAAAATTTGGTCAAAAAAAGACGACAGGCGCGTACCTGTCGTCTTTTTAAAATCGCCTGTTTGGTTTTTGGTCATTTTCTCCAAAACCACCGGCCCGATTTCAACCAAACCTTCTGCGTTGGACTCCCCTCGGACCCCCAGATGATATATCCGAGTTTGGAGAAATTTGGAGATATTTTAATTTTTGGTCAAAAAAAAAAAAAAATTTGGTCAAAAAAAGACGACAGGCGCGTACCTGTCGTCTTTTTAAAATCGCCTGTTTGGTTTTTGGTCATTTTCTCCAAAACCACCAGCCCGATTTCAACCAAACCTTCTGCGTTGGACTCCCCTCGGACCCCCAGATGATATATCCGAGTTTGGAGAAATTTTAATTTTTGGTCAAAAAAAAAAAAAAATTGGTCAAAAAAAGACGACAGGCGCGTACCTGTCGTCTTTTTAAAATCGCCTGTTTGGTTTTTGGTCATTTTCTCCAAAACCACCGGCCCGATTTCAACCAAACCTTCTGCGTTGGACTCCCCTCGGACCCCCAGATGATATATCACAGTTTGGAGAAATTTTAATTTTTGGTATAAAAAAAAAAAAAATTTGGTCAAAAAAAGACGACAGGCGCGTACCTGTCGTCTTTTTAAAATCGCCTGTTTGGTTTTTGGTCATTTTCTCCAAAACCACCGGCCCGATTTCAACCAAACCTTCTGCGTTGGACTCCCCTCGGACCCCCAGATGATATATCCGAGTTTGGAGAAATTTGGAGAAATTTTAATTTTTGGTAAAAAAAAAAAAAAAATTTGGTCAAAAAAAGACGACAGGCGCGTACCTGTCGTCTTTTTAAAATCGCCTGTTTGGTTTTTGGTCATTTTCTCCAAAACCACCGGCCCGATTTCAACCAAACCTTCTGCGTTGGACTCCCCTCGGACCCCCAGATGATATATCCGAGTTTGGAAAAAATTAAATTTTTGGTCAAAAAAAAAAAAAAAATTGGTCAAAAAAAGACGACAGGCGCGTACCTGTCGTCTTTTTAAAATCGCCTGTTTGGTTTTTGGTCATTTTCTCCAAAACCACCGGCCCGATTTCAACCAAACCTTCTGCGTTGGACTCCCCTCGGACCCCCAGATGATATATCCGAGTTTGGAGAAATTTTAATTTTTGGTATAAAAAAAAAAAAAATTTGGTCAAAAAAAGACGACAGGCGCGTACCTGTCGTCTTTTTAAAATCGCCTGTTTGGTTTTTGGTCATTTTCTCCAAAACCACCGGCCCGATTTCAACCAAACCTTCTGCGTTGGACTCCCCTCGGACCCCCAGATGATATATCCGAGTTTGGAGAAATTTTAATTTTTGGGAAAAAAAAAAAAAAAAAATTGGTCAAAAAAAGACGACAGGCGCGTACCTGTCGTCTTTTTAAAATCGCCTGTTTGGTTTTTGGTCATTTTCTCCAAAACCACCGGCCCGATTTCAACCAAACCTTCTGCGTTGGACTCCCCTCGGACCCCCAGATGATATATCAGAGTTTGGAAAAAATAAAATTTTTGGTCAAAAAAATAAAAAAAATTTGGTCAAAAAAAGACGACAGGCGCGTACCTGTCGTCTTTTTAAAATCGCCTGTTTGGTTTTTGGTCATTTTCTCCAAAACCACCGGCCCGATTTCAACCAAACCTTCTGCGTTGGACTCCCCTCGGACCCCCAGATGATATATCCGAGTTTGGAGAAATTTTAATTTTTGGTCAAAAAAAAAAAAAAAATTTGGTCAAAAAAAGACGACAGGCGCGTACCTGTCGTCTTTTTAAAATCGCCTGTTTGGTTTTTGGTCATTTTCTCCAAAACCACCGGCCCGATTTCAACCAAACCTTCTGCGTTGGACTCCCCTCGGACCCCCAGATGATATATCCGAGTTTGGAGAAATTTTAATTTTTGGTCAAAAAAAAAAAAAAAATTGGTCAAAAAAAGACAGGCGCGTACCTGTCGTCTTTTAAAATCGCCTGTTTGGTTTTTGGTCATTTTCTCCAAAACCACCGGCCCGATTTCAACCAAACCTTCTGCGTTGGACTCCCCTCGGACCCCCAGATGATATATCAGAGTTTGGAGAAATTTTAATTTTTGGTATAAAAAAAAAAAAAATTTGGTCAAAAAAAGACGACAGGCGCGTACCTGTCGTCTTTTTAAAATCGCCTGTTTGGTTTTTGGTCATTTTCTCCAAAACCACCGGCCCGATTTCAACCAAACCTTCTGCGTTGGACTCCCCTCGGACCCCCAGATGATATATCCGAGTTTGGAGAAATTTTAATTTTTGGTATAAAAAAAAAAAAAAATTGGTCAAAAAAAGACAGGCGCGTACCTGTCGTCTTTTTAAAATCGCCTGTTTGGTTTTTGGTCATTTTCTCCAAAACCACCGGCCCGATTTCAACCAAACCTTCTGCGTTGGACTCCCCTCGGACCCCCAGATGATATATCCGAGTTTGGAGAAATTTTAATTTTTGGTATAAAAAAAAAAAAAAATTGGTCAAAAAAAGACAGGCGCGTACCTGTCGTCTTTTTAAAATCGCCTGTTTGGTTTTTGGTCATTTTCTCCAAAACCACCGGCCCGATTTCAACCAAACCTTCTGCGTTGGACTCCCCTCGGACCCCCAGATGATATATCACAGTTTGGAGAAATTTTAATTTTTGGTATAAAAAAAAAAAAAATTTGGTCAAAAAAAGACGACAGGCGCGTACCTGTCGTCTTTTTAAAATCGCCTGTTTGGTTTTTGGTCATTTTCTCCAAAACCACCGGCCCGATTTCAACCAAACCTTCTGCGTTGGACTCCCCTCGGACCCCCAGATGATATATCCGAGTTTGGAGAAATTTGAAGAAATTTTAATTTTTGGTCAAAAAAAAAAAAAAAAATTGGTCAAAAAAAAACGACAGGCGCGTACCTGTCGTCTTTTAAAATCGCCTGTTTGGTTTTTGGTCATTTTCTCCAAAACCACCGGCCCGATTTCAACCAAACCTTCTGCGTTGGACTCCCCTCGGACCCCCAGATGATATATCCGAGTTTGGAGAAATTTTAATTTTTGGTAAAAAAAAAAAAAAAATTTGGTCAAAAAAAGACGACAGGCGCGTACCTGTCGTCTTTTTAAAATCGCCTGTTTGGTTTTTGGTCATTTTCTCCAAAACCACCGGCCCGATTTCAACCAAACCTTCTGCGTTGGACTCCCCTCGGACCCCCAGATGATATATCCGAGTTTGGAAAAAATTAAATTTTTGGTCAAAAAAAAAAAAAAAATTGGTCAAAAAAAGACGACAGGCGCGTACCTGTCGTCTTTTTAAAATCGCCTGTTTGGTTTTTGGTCATTTTCTCCAAAACCACCGGCCCGATTTCAACCAAACCTTCTGCGTTGGACTCCCCTCGGACCCCCAGATGATATATCCGAGTTTGGAGAAATTTTAATTTTTGGTATAAAAAAAAAAAAAATTTGGTCAAAAAAAGACGACAGGCGCGTACCTGTCGTCTTTTTAAAATCGCCTGTTTGGTTTTTGGTCATTTTCTCCAAAACCACCGGCCCGATTTCAACCAAACCTTCTGCGTTGGACTCCCCTCGGACCCCCAGATGATATATCCGAGTTTGGAGAAATTTGAAGAAATTTAATTTTTGGTCAAAAAAAAAAAAAAAAATTGGTCAAAAAAAAACGACAGGCGCGTACCTGTCGTCTTTTTAAAATCGCCTGTTTGGTTTTTGGTCATTTTCTCCAAAACCACCGGCCCGATTTCAACCAAACCTTCTGCGTTGGACTCCCCTCGGACCCCCAGATGATATATCCGAGTTTGGAGAAATTTTAATTTTTGGTATAAAAAAAAAAAAAATTTGGTCAAAAAAAGACGACAGGCGCGTACCTGTCGTCTTTTTAAAATCGCCTGTTTGGTTTTTGGTCATTTTCTCCAAAACCACCGGCCCGATTTCAACCAAACCTTCTGCGTTGGACTCCCCTCGGACCCCCAGATGATATATCCGAGTTTGGAGAAATTTAATTTTTGGTCAAAAAAAAAAAAAAAATTTGGTCAAAAAAAGACGACAGGCGCGTACCTGTCGTCTTTTTAAAATCGCCTGTTTGGTTTTTGGTCATTTTCTCCAAAACCACCGGCCCGATTTCAACCAAACCTTCTGCGTTGGACTCCCCTCGGACCCCCAGATGATATATCCGAGTTTGGAGAAATTTTAATTTTTGGTCAAAAAAAAAAAAAAAATTTGGTCAAAAAAAGACGACAGGCGCGTACCTGTCGTCTTTTTAAAATCGCCTGTTTGGTTTTTGGTCATTTTCTCCAAAACCACCGGCCCGATTTCAACCAAACCTTCTGCGTTGGACTCCCCTCGGACCCCCAGATGATATATCCGAGTTTGGAGAAATTTTAATTTTTGGTCAAAAAAAAAAAAAAATTGGTCAAAAAAAGACGACAGGCGCGTACCTGTCGTCTTTTTAAAACCGCCTGTTTGGTTTTTGGTCATTTTCTCCAAAACCACCGGCCCGATTTCAACCAAACCTTCTGCGTTGGACTCCCCTCGGACCCCCAGATGATATATCCGAGTTTGGAGAAATTTTAATTTTTGGTAAAAAAAAAAAAAAAATTTGGTCAAAAAAAGACGACAGGCGCGTACCTGTCGTCTTTTTAAAATCGCCTGTTTGGTTTTTGGTCATTTTCTCCAAAACCACCGGCCCGATTTCAACCAAACCTTCTGCGTTGGACTCCCCTCGGACCCCCAGATGATATATCCGAGTTTGGAGAAATTTTAATTTTTGGTAAAAAAAAAAAAAAAATTTGGTCAAAAAAAGACGACAGGCGCGTACCTGTCGTCTTTTTAAAATCGCCTGTTTGGTTTTTGGTCATTTTCTCCAAAACCACCGGCCCGATTTCAACCAAACCTTCTGCGTTGGACTCCCCTCGGACCCCCAGATGATATATCCGAGTTTGGAGAAATTTAAATTTTTGGTCAAAAAAAAAAAAAAAATTGGTCAAAAAAAGACGACAGGCGCGTACCTGTCGTCTTTTTAAAATCGCCTGTTTGGTTTTTGGTCATTTTCTCCAAAACCACCGGCCCGATTTCAACCAAACCTTCTGCGTTGGACTCCCCTCGGACCCCCAGATGATATATCCGAGTTTGGAGAAATTTTAATTTTTGGAAAAAAAAAAAAAAAAATTGGTCAAAAAAAGACGACAGGCGCGTACCTGTCGTCTTTTTAAAATCGCCTGTTTGGTTTTTGGTCATTTTCTCCAAAACCACCGGCCCGATTTCAACCAAACCTTCTGCGTTGGACTCCCCTCGGACCCCCAGATGATATATCCGAGTTTGGAGAAATTTTAATTTTTGGTAAAAAAAAAAAAAAAATTGGTCAAAAAAAGACGACAGGCGCGTACCTGTCGTCTTTTTAAAATCGCCTGTTTGGTTTTTGGTCATTTTCTCCAAAACCACCGGCCCGATTTCAACCAAACCTTCTGCGTTGGACTCCCCTCGGACCCCCAGATGATATATCCGAGTTTGGAGAAATTTTAATTTTTGGTCAAAAAAAAAAAAAAATTTGGTCAAAAAAAGACGACAGGCGCGTACCTGTCGTCTTTTTAAAATCGCCTGTTTGGTTTTTGGTCATTTTCTCCAAAACCACCGGCCCGATTTCAACCAAACCTTCTGCGTTGGACTCCCCTCGGACCCCCAGATGATATATCCGAGTTTGGAGAAATTTTAATTTTTGGTCAAAAAAAAAAAAAAAATTTGGTCAAAAAAAGACGACAGGCGCGTACCTGTCGTCTTTTTAAAATCGCCTGTTTGGTTTTTGGTCATTTTCTCCAAAACCACCGGCCCGATTTCAACCAAACCTTCTGCGTTGGACTCCCCTCGGACCCCCAGATGATATATCCGAGTTTGGAGAAATTTTAATTTTTGGTCAAAAAAAAAAAAAAAAATTGGTCAAAAAAAGACGACAGGCGCGTACCTGTCGTCTTTTTAAAATCGCCTGTTTGGTTTTTGGTCATTTTCTCCAAAACCACCGGCCCGATTTCAACCAAACCTTCTGCGTTGGACTCCCCTCGGACCCCCAGATGATATATCCGAGTTTGGAGAAATTTTAATTTTTGGTAAAAAAAAAAAAAAATTTGGTCAAAAAAAGACGACAGGCGCGTACCTGTCGTCTTTTTAAAATCGCCTGTTTGGTTTTTGGTCATTTTCTCCAAAACCACCGGCCCGATTTCAACCAAACCTTCTGCGTTGGACTCCCCTCGGACCCCCAGATGATATATCCGAGTTTGGAGAAATTTTAATTTTTGGTATAAAAAAAAAAAAAAATTGGTCAAAAAAAGACGACAGGCGCGTACCTGTCGTCTTTTTAAAATCGCCTGTTTGGTTTTTGGTCATTTTCTCCAAAACCACCGGCCCGATTTCAACCAAACCTTCTGCGTTGGACTCCCCTCGGACCCCCAGATGATATATCCGAGTTTGGAGAAATTTTAATTTTTGGTATAAAAAAAAAAAAAAATTGGTCAAAAAAAGACGACAGGCGCGTACCTGTCGTCTTTTTAAAATCGCCTGTTTGGTTTTTGGTCATTTTCTCCAAAACCACCGGCCCGATTTCAACCAAACCTTCTGCGTTGGACTCCCCTCGGACCCCCAGATGATATATCCGAGTTTGGAGAAATTTTAATTTTTGGTAAAAAAAAAAAAAAAATTGGTCAAAAAAAGACGACAGGCGCGTACCTGTCGTCTTTTTAAAATCGCCTGTTTGGTTTTTGGTCATTTTCTCCAAAACCACCGGCCCGATTTCAACCAAACCTTCTGCGTTGGACTCCCCTCGGACCCCCAGATGATATATCCGAGTTTGGAGAAATTTTAATTTTTGGTCAAAAAAAAAAAAAAAATTGGTCAAAAAAAGACGACAGGCGCGTACCTGTCGTCTTTTTAAAATCGCCTGTTTGGTTTTTGGTCATTTTCTCCAAAACCACCGGCCCGATTTCAACCAAACCTTCTGCGTTGGACTCCCCTCGGACCCCCAGATGATATATCCGAGTTTGGAGAAATTTTAATTTTTGGTAAAAAAAAAAAAAAAATTTGGTCAAAAAAAGACGACAGGCGCGTACCTGTCGTCTTTTTAAAATCGCCTGTTTGGTTTTTGGTCATTTTCTCCAAAACCACCGGCCCGATTTCAACCAAACCTTCTGCGTTGGACTCCCCTCGGACCCCCAGATGATATATCCGAGTTTGGAGAAATTTTAATTTTTGGTCAAAAAAAAAAAAAAAATTGGTCAAAAAAAGACGACAGGCGCGTACCTGTCGTCTTTTTAAAATCGCCTGTTTGGTTTTTGGTCATTTTCTCCAAAACCACCGGCCCGATTTCAACCAAACCTTCTGCGTTGGACTCCCCTCGGACCCCCAGATGATATATCCGAGTTTGGAGAAATTTTAATTTTTGGTCAAAAAAAAAAAAAAAATTTGGTCAAAAAAAGACGACAGGCGCGTACCTGTCGTCTTTTTAAAATCGCCTGTTTGGTTTTTGGTCATTTTCTCCAAAACCACCGGCCCGATTTCAACCAAACCTTCTGCGTTGGACTCCCCTCGGACCCCCAGATGATATATCCGAGTTTGGAGAAATTTTAATTTTTGGTCAAAAAAAAAAAAAAAATTGGTCAAAAAAAGACGACAGGCGCGTACCTGTCGTCTTTTTAAAATCGCCTGTTTGGTTTTTGGTCATTTTCTCCAAAACCACCGGCCCGATTTCAACCAAACCTTCTGCGTTGGACTCCCCTCGGACCCCCAGATGATATATCCGAGTTTGGAGAAATTTTAATTTTTGGTCAAAAAAAAAAAAAAATTTGGTCAAAAAAAGACGACAGGCGCGTACCTGTCGTCTTTTTAAAATCGCCTGTTTGGTTTTTGGTCATTTTCTCCAAAACCACCGGCCCGATTTCAACCAAACCTTCTGCGTTGGACTCCCCTCGGACCCCCAGATGATATATCCGAGTTTGGAGAAATTTGAGAATTTTTTGGTCAAAAAAAAAAAAAAAATTGGTCAAAAAAAGACGACAGGCGCGTACCTGTCGTCTTTTTAAAATCGCCTGTTTGGTTTTTGGTCATTTTCTCCAAAACCACCGGCCCGATTTCAACCAAACCTTCTGCGTTGGACTCCCCTCGGACCCCCAGATGATATATCCGAGTTTGGAGAAATTTTAATTTTTGGTAAAAAAAAAAAAAAAATTGGTCAAAAAAAGACGACAGGCGCGTACCTGTCGTCTTTTTAAAATCGCCTGTTTGGTTTTTGGTCATTTTCTCCAAAACCACCGGCCCGATTTCAACCAAACCTTCTGCGTTGGACTCCCCTCGGACCCCCAGATGATATATCCGAGTTTGGAGAAATTTAATTTTTGGTCAAAAAAAAAAAAAAATTTGGTCAAAAAAAGACGACAGGCGCGTACCTGTCGTCTTTTTAAAATCGCCTGTTTGGTTTTTGGTCATTTTCTCCAAAACCACCGGCCCTATTTCAACCAAACCTTCTGCGTTGGACTCCCCTCGGACCCCCAGATGATATATCCGAGTTTGGAGAAATTTTAATTTTTGGTATAAAAAAAAAAAAAAATTGGTCAAAAAAAGACGACAGGCGCGTACCTGTCGTCTTTTTAAAATCGCCTGTTTGGTTTTTGGTCATTTTCTCCAAAACCACCGGCCCGATTTCAACCAAACCTTCTGCGTTGGACTCCCCTCGGACCCCCAGATGATATATCCGAGTTTGGAGAAATTTTAATTTTTGGTCAAAAAAAAAAAAAAAATTTGGTCAAAAAAAGACGACAGGCGCGTACCTGTCGTCTTTTTAAAATCGCCTGTTTGGTTTTTGGTCATTTTCTCCAAAACCACCGGCCCGATTTCAACCAAACCTTCTGCGTTGGACTCCCCTCGGACCCCCAGATGATATATCCGAGTTTGGAGAAATTTTAATTTTTGGTCAAAAAAAAAAAAAAAATCTGGTCAAAAAAAGACGACAGGCGCGTACCTGTCGTCTTTTTAAAATCGCCTGTTTGGTTTTTGGTCATTTTCTCCAAAACCACCGGCCCGATTTCAACCAAACCTTCTGCGTTGGACTCCCCTCGGACCCCCAGATGATATATCCGAGTTTGGAGAAATTTTAATTTTTGGTCAAAAAAAAAAAAAAATTTGGTCAAAAAAAGACGACAGGCGCGTACCTGTCGTCTTTTTAAAATCGCCTGTTTGGTTTTTGGTCATTTTCTCCAAAACCACCGGCCCGATTTCAACCAAACCTTCTGCGTTGGACTCCCCTCGGACCCCCAGATGATATATCCGAGTTTGGAGAAATTTTAATTTTTGGTCAAAAAAAAAAAAAAAATTTGGTCAAAAAAAGACGACAGGCGCGTACCTGTCGTCTTTTTAAAATCGCCTGTTTGGTTTTTGGTCATTTTCTCCAAAACCACCGGCCCGATTTCAACCAAACCTTCTGCGTTGGACTCCCCTCGGACCCCCAGATGATATATCCGAGTTTGGAGAAATTTTAATTTTTGGTCAAAAAAAAAAAAAAATTGGTCAAAAAAAGACGACAGGCGCGTACCTGTCGTCTTTTTAAAATCGCCTGTTTGGTTTTTGGTCATTTTCTCCAAAACCACCGGCCCGATTTCAACCAAACCTTCTGCGTTGGACTCCCCTCGGACCCCCAGATGATATATCCGAGTTTGGAGAAATTTTAATTTTTGGTCAAAAAAAAAAAAAAATTTGGTCAAAAAAAGACGACAGGCGCGTACCTGTCGTCTTTTTAAAATCGCCTGTTTGGTTTTTGGTCATTTTCTCCAAAACCACCGGCCCGATTTCAACCAAACCTTCTGCGTTGGACTCCCCTCGGACCCCCAGATGATATATCCGAGTTTGGAGAAATTTTAATTTTTGGTCAAAAAAAAAAAAAAAATTGGTCAAAAAAAGACGACAGGCGCGTACCTGTCGTCTTTTTAAAATCGCCTGTTTGGTTTTTGGTCATTTTCTCCAAAACCACCGGCCCGATTTCAACCAAACCTTCTGCGTTGGACTCCCCTCGGACCCCCAGATGATATATCCGAGTTTGGAGAAATTTTAATTTTTGGTCAAAAAAAAAAAAAAAATTGGTCAAAAAAAGACGACAGGCGCGTACCTGTCGTCTTTTTAAAATCGCCTGTTTGGTTTTTGGTCATTTTCTCCAAAACCACCGGCCCGATTTCAACCAAACCTTCTGCGTTGGACTCCCCTCGGACCCCCAGATGATATATCCGAGTTTGGAGAAATTTTAATTTTTGGTCAAAAAAAAAAAAAA
>NW_028155178.1:0-51516 GCF_905171665.1 Trachurus trachurus | reverse complement strand
ACACGTCTGAAATAATTGTTTTGACTCCTGACACAACAGTTATGACAGAATTTCTAATCCCCATGTGAATCTACTCCAAATCATCTCAGCCAGAGGAGTGTCGCCGGTTATTCACTGTGACACCGCCTGGCACCATATGCAACTTGACAGTAGATAATAGTTTTACACCACAAATGAAGGATTCTCACGTGCAGATGCACATTTTCAGCTCACTCTGCACATGCTGCTAGTTTTTGAGCTTATGCAATTGAAAATAGTGATGAAGTTAGACATTATTTCTAGTACACTGCTTCTGCAGAGAGTAAGAATCCCCCTCCAGCTGCCTGTCTATTAGGAACCCCACCCCAAACAAACAGTAGAATAGGAAAAGCAAGGGTGTCATAGAGTGTAGGCAGTCGCCCCTGCTCCTGCTGCGAGCCCAGATGGGGGCCATTGGTCTCCATTACACATGGATAGGAAGAGACAAATTAATTCATAAAAAAAACAACACAAATGCCACCTTATGTGGGAAGCGGTAATGAAATGCCATGATGCATCCCAGCTACTGGTGCTAATTATGCAACACTGTCACAGCCTCACATGTACCTATTCATATAAGCGGTGCTGATGGGAATGCATCCACAAAAGGCTTTAGAAACCTGCAGAAAACCAAATCAAATAGATGTTTACGCAGTCAGATATCACCAAGCACGTGTTTTCACTAAAGAGTTTAAAAGTCTGTGCAGCATCACAGCACAATCTGACCTTAGAGCACGAGAAAAAAGAAAGATCCCTCTCTCAGGTGGGACAGACATGTGATAGATGCTGAGTGTCTCTCACATTAAGAAACAGTGCAAAGACCAACCACCTCCACCTGAAATGTTAATTATATTCAAGAAATACAAAGGAAAGGACAGCAAGGGTAAGAGTGTGTTATCACCTTGACCTGTTCTTTCACTTCTGACCTGCTGATCTGTCCATCATCTCTCTCTAAGGTTAAATTGTCCAAGGAATAAGAAAAAAAGAAAAAGTAAAGCGAGGGGAAAAAGAATGCGTCAAAGTCTGAACTTGTGTGATAAAAAAAAAGGAGCAGGAGGGAGTGTGAAGTAGAAAATAGGGGGAGCGAGAGGAGGAGGAGGTGAAGGAAGAGGATATAATAAAGAGAAGCGGTGAAAGGCGGTGGTCATAATGGAGATGGAGAATGAGGGATGTTGGGTTAATGGAGGGAGGAAGAAAGCAGAGGAGGAGAAGGGAGTGTAATCGACGTCCGGCATTAGCGCCGTGTTCCCAGTCGGTCCGGAGCAACGGGGGGCCGAGCAGCAGGGGGACGAGGTGTGTTTGTGCGCATTGTTTGTCTTCGTCCATACCTTTGTGTGTGTGTGTGTGTGTGTGTTGCTAGGCGCTGAGCTCAGAGCAAGGTAGGTCATTACGGCTGCAATAACCTGAAGATGGAGAGAACCACAGAGCGAGGAGATGCAAGAAAGAGACAGACAGGGAGAGAAGAGAAGGGGATGTGTGCCAAGAATAATGATGGACCAATCCAAAGGCTGCGTATAGCGGGGACTCGTATTACCGGCCTTAACCAGTTCGCCACACACATTCACACGGTCCGGCGTCTGAGCCATAGCATACACACACACACACACACACACACACACACACACACACACACACACATGTACACGTCATCCACCTGCTGAGTACTGACCCGACCTCCCGCAGAGGAAGCTGTGAGCTCCGAGGCTGTGAAGATCTTAGGTTTCAGACGGAGACACAACAGACAGAGAGAGCAACCGGCCGACAAACAGAGAGATGTAGTGAGTGACGGACGGTGTGATAAACAGACAGACAGATACAAAGACAGACAGACAGACAGGCAGGAGGGCCAGCGGGCCAGCAGGCCGGGTGTGTGTGGTCTGGTGGTGGGAGGCGAGCGGGGAGGCGCCTCCTTCATGTGGCTCGCCGTAACGCAAAGTAAATACAGTTGTTAAGGTTAGGGAAATAGAGTGTGTTACCTTGATACATACTGCGGCTGTCCACAAGAGTATATACTGTACAGAGCTCTCACACTCACACACACACACACACACACACACACACACACACACTGGCTCTATGGACATTCCTCTTCATTTTATATGCACTGCTGTCCACTTCATCACATCAATAAAGAGACCACATAAGCTTCTGTGAGATTGGCTGCATACTTATTACATTCCGCTGGGTTAAGTCTGCGCAGCCTTCACTAGCACATCTAAACCAGCGCCATTACTCATGTTATTGTGGTGCAGAGCCATAAGGTTTGGTATGTTTATATAAAAGCTCATGAAAACACAAGTTGCGAAAGCCAGCTGTGTTATTGCTGTGTAATATTTGCGATGATTAATATGCGTCTATAAATCACATCAATCAGAGGGAGACGCGGCGTGAGAGCAGCTTGTGGATGTAAAGGCTACGTTCACGCTGCAGGTCTTAATGCACAATTCCGATTTATTGCTCAAATCCGATTTTTTTTTGTTTGGCTGTTCACATTACGTCTTTAAATGTGGCCTGTCTACGGATTGTTGTGTGAACAACATGGCCAACATGAAGTGACCCGCATGCGCAGTTGATCATAGATGCCACAACGGTGTTTACGGAAGCGAACATGGCAATGGCAACCGGTATTGTAGGACTTTATGGCTTAATGCTAAAAAGAAATTCACCCCAGATTCGAACCCTGGTCTCCTGCTTGTTAGAGTAGCATCCCTCCCCACTACGCTATCAACCTTGCTCCAATATCCATGTTTTGATTCTGTTCCTTTTTTTCCAATCAATTTTATTTGTCATTCATTTACAAAACAGTGCAGCACGGGTCAGAATGACGTCAAAGTCGCATTAAGTGCGACCTGGCTGTTCAGATTGCAGTCGCATTAAAAAAAAATCCGATACGTATCCGATTCTGTACCACATTTGAAAGTGGCCTAATTCTTATTCGAAAATGTCAGATTCAATGCGACTTGTGCTGTTCACACTGTCAAAAGCAAATCAAATATGGGTCACATACAGTATGAGCAGGGCCGTTGCTAGGAATTCTGGGCCCCCTTAAAGAATACTAAAGTGGGCCCCTACCCCTGACTTTTCCACTTTTTTTTCTTAGACTACGTATGTATTATCATTTAATATCTAGCCTACTTTGTTTTGATGCTAATGCAACATTACTATGAGTCATTAGTACCTTAGTATTAGTCAGGGTCTTATGCAGAATAATTCAGTCATACAAAGATTAGACTACTGGGGTTTTTTGTGGGACTCACTGGGCGCTGGGCCCCTAGAATTATCATCGCCTTTCTCCCCTATACAACGGTCCTGCATATGAGCGAAAAAATCGGATTCAGGTCACTTGTAACTGCAGTGTGAATGTAGCCTAAGATTGTGTTGTGTTGTTTTGTGTTTCAGGCGGCGCGGGGAACTCCACTCAGTCCCAGAGGCCCAACACCTTCGGGGGCGAGGGCGCCGGCGAGAACGGCCCCCTCCAGCCGTCCAACATCGCCCTCATCGCCGGCGCGGCGGGCGGCTCGGCCTTCCTCCTGCTGGTCACCGCCGTGATCTGCGTGGTGTGCTACCGGCGGCGGCACGCCAAGCACTCGGACACCCACCACCCGCCGCTCTCGCTGTCCTCGCTCACCAGCCCCAAGCGGGGGGGCGGCGGCGGCCTCAGCAGCTCCAACAACAACGGCTCGGAGCCCAGCGACATCATCATCCCCCTGCGGACGTCGGACTCGGCCTACTGCCCGCACTACGAGAAGGTGAGCGGGGACTACGGCCACCCCGTCTACATCGTCCAGGAGATGCCCCCCCAGAGCCCGGCCAACATCTACTACAAAGTATGAGACGGCCGCCCCCCCCGCTCTGGCCGACTGGACACACCCACCTCCCTCCACCCATTACCAACAAACGCCCCCCAGCCCCCTCCTGCTCCAAATGAAAGCTCGCCATCACAGCTCCGACCATGAACCCCCTCTTCAATACTACCAGTATTGTCCCTTGGATCCCACTCACTGCCTCATGAGCCCACACCCCCGGCCACAGTTGTGTTTCTAGCTGAATAACCCCCCCTCTCTACCCCATTCTCACACGACTGGGCCTCTAAGTGTGTGTTAAGGGCAATGTCGTAACCGTACATAGCCCATCTTAACAAGGCCCTCACGGCTGGGCCAGAGCTCTGAGTGCCCCCCCCCCCTCCTCTCTTGTTAACTCAGAGCTAAACGAGCCCCACCCGTGCCGAATAGAGTCGTCGTCGTCGTCCCCTCAAAAAACGCCGGAGTGTATGTGCAGCACACACACTCTTTTTCTAGGGGCATGGACCTGGCGTTGGGACAAAAAAAAAAGAGAAAAGAAAAAGAACTACAACGATAACAAAACAAAAAAAAAGAAAGAAAAAAAACTACACCCCCTTGAACCCACTTAGTGCTGGAGAACTCTGATTCCCAGAGGCCATACCTGCATACCCCACCATCCTGCCCCTCAGTGCTCCATCAGCCAACCAGAGACCGGCCCCTGCCACTAACTCACCAATAGGATTCTAGATTGTGTTTGTTTCTCCTGAGAAAACAGGGGCCTCGGACTCGTCCAATCAGCAAAGCCCGGGCAGCGGTCACATGACCCCCGTACCCAGGGCCTGAGGAGGTCTGACCAATCGGTGACACTCAGAATCTTGTATATTTTAATAATGTGTGTGCGCGTGTGTGTGCGTGTGCGTGTGTGTGTGTGTGTGACTGTGCGAGTGCGCATATGACTTGGATAATAATTATGGCGCTGCTGCTCCACATTAGACGTGTGTGTGCAGTTAGTGTGCTTCAGTACAGCGAGTTTGCATATGAGTTTGCATATGCGCGTGCGTGGGGTGTAGTTTGTGCGTGTGCGTGTAAGCTTTGTGTGTGGGTGACTGTGCGTACGTGTGCGTTCTTTAGACTTGTCTTAAATACCAAAACACAAAATAGTGAGCGAATATCAAAAAAAGTGAGATTTTTTATCGCTATCAACACTTATAGATTATATATATGAATATCCAGTAAATAATTTCTAGATGTTTTTCTTCTGTTTTCTATTGTTTTATTATTTTTATCCACTCTGTTAAACTACACTTCTGTTGCTAGACATTTTTTATCTGCTGTTTTTTGTTTTTCACAAGTTAGAACGACCTTGTTTCCTTCTTTTCCCTTTGCGTTGTATATTAATTTAATCCCTTTTTTAATTTTCCTGGCGAACAGAGGTTGTTTCTTTCTTCCTCTCTTCCCCTCTCTCATTCACTCCCTCCCTCCCCCTCTCCCTCCCCCTCCCCCTCCCCTCCCCCTCTAGGGTCTCTGAACTCTGTGTATATTTTTATAGCTCCTTGTACTATGCTGTAGTTTTGAAGTTTAGACCTCGTTTGTGGAAGTGTTGAGGTAGAACCATCTATGAAAGTTTTTTTTTTTTTTTCAAACGCTTTTTTTGAAACGCAGAAGTGAAAAGAAGTGAGGGGCAGGGGGGGGGGAGCTGGGGAAAGGGGAGGGAGGGAGGGGCAAGAGGGGATGAAATGAAAAAGAAGAATAAAGGAAAAAGAACAGGGCAAGAGAGAGTGCTGTCTGGGGAGGAGGAATAAAGCAGCGTCTGAATGCAGAACTTTAAAAAAAAAAAAGAGAAAGAGAGGAAGGGAGGGAGGGAGACGAGGAAAAGAAAAGACTGTGAAGGAATTGCACACTAAAGAAAACTAAGCAGGAGGGGAGGGGGAGGAGCGGCGGGAGTGAGAGATGAAGGATCCCGAGGAAGGAAGGATGGAGAGAGCAGATGAAAGAGTGGCTGGCGAAGGAGAGAAAACCCTTTTTCTTTAAACGGAGGGTCTGAGCCTCCTGAGCGGAGGCGATGGACCGACAGCCAAAACGGATTTCGGAGGAGTTGAACTCTAAACCATGGAGAGATCCCATCACATACTCTCTCTCTCTCACACACACACACACACACAGAGAAAAACACGCACACTTCTACTCGATCACACTTTACGTTATAACTCGGAGGTGGCGCCTTTCAGATCTGCTCCTCTTTTCCGCCAAAACATTTGTGTTGAAATGCATCTCTGTGTAACACACACACACGCACAGATAACACAAACACAGACACACACACACAGAAGAGAAATCCCCCCAGGCCGCGTCAGTACACTCCGTTTCTCTCTGTTCGACACACACACACGCACACTCTTCTCCCACACATCCTAACACAAATTTCACACCTTTTAATGACTATCACAAATGCCTACTGATTGCATTGAATGACATACATTCTGCCTCGCTCCTGCTTGCTCTCTCACACAACGCACACAGACAGACACACACACACACACCTTCACCCACACTCGACAAAAATGCTGATTGCTTTCATATGACTGTGTATCTCTGTGATTAAGACTAACCCGATGGACATGGGGAGGGATGAAAAAGAGGGTTTGTGCTGTGGTGTGTGTTTTTTCCCCTCCGTCTTTCACACACCCTCATGCCCTCGCACAATTGCGCCCACACACGCACACACACTCACGCAAACACACTAGTGCCCAGCACCTCGACCTTGGAGGGCAATAACACAACGCTTTGTGTTCAGAGGTGCAATATGTTCACATGTGCATACTAATAAAGCTGGTTTGTGTTGCTCAAACATGTTTATGGCTTATGTGTAAACTGGGTGGCAGTGGAGAGCTTACGCTTTTATTTTACTTTCTTCAAACACACACACACACACATACAGACACACACATACATATAAGGCCTCCAGTAATGTAGCCATGTTTTCTGTGTGAAGCCAGTGTTAAATCTGGACCTTTGAACATTTCTCAGCTGTGTTTTGTATCAGTATCTAACATCCTATATTGAGATATCTTTCATACTTCAGTGTCACATTCGTCCAAATTGACTTTGTTCCACACATGATGATGATGTTCAGATATGTTTTTATACCATTACTGAGTTTGGATTGTAGTTGACTGTATCAAAAATTGATTTCAAAGATGAAATGAGAGGAGAAACACCTCAAATTCTTCTTTTTGTACAACTGCCGACTTGTGTTTTTTATGTATGCTGTTAAGTCTATGTCTATTTAAACATGCTCAGAGTACCTAAAATAATCCTCCAAGCCAAATGAAGTGTCTGTTAACTCTCTCTCTTCAAACAACTTCTGCAACTCTTTGGAGCGCTCCAATCCAAAATGACAGTATTTTACTCGACTTAAAAAAACGGCTGCTGCCTCGATGCGGGGGGGAAAAAACAAAAAAACTTTCTCTGACTTTACAGCGGCGACCCCGACGAAGACGCCACTGCCCTGTTTTCAGTCCATTTCGTCCTTTCTTCCCCCCCCTCCGCCCCCCCTCAGCAGAATGTCAACTATCTCCTGGACTCAAGTTTTTTTTGTTGTTTTTTTGTTTCCTTTTCTTTTTGTTTTAAGTTTAATTGTTTGATTTTCATGTCGATGTTATTTCAAAAGTTGTGTCTCTGGCTCTCACTGTTTGTGTTTGACTGGTCGACTCAACGTGTTGGCTTTTTCTAAAAACCATGGACACGGCCGCTGGTTGTCATGTTGAAAAGAGAAAGAAGAAAGTGCTGTTTTTATGGAATGGAGGAGAGTTTTAAAAAAAAAAGAAGAAAAAAAAAGCAGCAGCTACCGCCTAGCTCCCTCGCCTCTCCGTTGGTGGAAGTGTGTGTAAATGTGCGAGAGACTGTGTGCGTGCGTGTGTGTGTGTGTGAGCGTGTGTGTTTCTTTGTGCCAATAGCTGGCGAGCAGAGGCCGTGGAGCAAGGTGGATCTCGTATGTGACGTGTTGAGACTTTGTGTTTGGGACAACTCTGTGTGAGAAGGGTTTTTTTGTGTCCTCTCCTCCTCTTCCTCTCTCCTCTTTACCCCCCTCCCCTTGTCTACTCATCACGGCGACCCCTAATCCCCCTCCCCCATCCTCCCTCCCTTCCTCCCCCCTCCCCCTCCCCTCCCAAACACACCTCTAAAGAGAGGAAAAAACTAGTACATTCCTGGTTTGGAAAAAAAAAAAAGGTTGAATAAAAAAACAAACAAAAATGTTTAAGCACCACTCCTTTGGTCCTGTTGTGTGATTCATTATTGTATGAGGGTCTGCTGTGGTCTTTTGTTCTGCCCGTGTGTGTGTGTATATGTGTGTGTGAGAGGGAGAGAGAGAGAGTTCCTGAGGCCCAGTGCTTTAATAGAAGGTCTCTCCCCTTATCTCTGCTTTGGGCTCGTCTCAGCGGGGGCTCTTTCACTGCCTCTGCTAATAACACTGCCATTTCAGACACACACTCGCACACACACACCGGCTCTCCCATTGGTGTTATCAACAAGTTATCAAACCGAGCTTCGTTAGTGTTGAGTGTTGCTTGGCAACGTATTGACAGAGCTGATTTCATTCGCTCTCTACACCCCTCTTCCTCCTCTATTTCCCCCTCACTCTCTCTCTCTCTCTCTCTCTCTGCCTCTAGCTTTGTGGCATGTTTCTATGGTAACTGTTGGCGTCTTTTGCTCCCTTCCAAAATTTGTTTCAGCTGGGTGCGTGTGTGTGTTTTAAGGTTCCTCAAGAGCATGGTGTGCCATCAGGGTGGCCCACGGTGAGATGACCAGGCAGCTGCCTTTGGCCTTTGATCTGTGATGTGTGAGAGTAGATTACACGCCACACACACACACACGCGCACACACACCTATTCTCTGACCCCAACTTCGCAAACACCAACACATGTCCGCACACAAATTCAATCGTATGCGCTGCCACAGACCCGCATTGATCCTGGTGGACACTTCTCACTGCCTCTGCCATGACAACCTGTCACTGTAGCTCAGGCCCAGCACAATGGCGGCTGGCAAACAGTAAACAGCCATTCACCAGCAACCTGCTAAGACTGCTAATCTGCAGCACACCTTCAGTCAGTGTCACCGCTCCTCTGCAGCCATCAGTGCATTTAGTAACATGCACTTTTCTTTACACGTCAAAATATCTTCTGTTGCACCTGTTTGCACAGGAGAACCGGCACATCTTCCATGCCATTAGTACATAGATAGGTGACATGACATCACATGTCCTGTAATTGCTCCACCCAGCTTCAGCTGGAGCACAGGGCTAATCAGTGAGAAACTCCAAACACATGTGTAGGTGCACCAGTTAGATCATTCTCATTCAACATGTTAAAAGCTTGAAGAAACAAGATCCGTCACACAGGTCAGTACAGATAATATTTTAAAAAGAAATTGACCTTATGATAGTAGTATTTTATAAGTAGGCATAGTACTGTTTTGTTTTTGTTTTCTTGTTTCTTTTTTAATGCATTTTAATTATTGTAGTACTCAAGTCACCTGCCCCAGAGACTACGGTTGAAAATTAGCCAACTTGGCTAAACCGGCATGTTTACAGAAATGTTTATTAATGTGCATTGTCTCTGTATATTTAAACCAATAAACTAAACTAAACTAGTAAATTTAAATAACCTTAAAGAATAAATAGAAATAGACACATAATTAAAATCAATTAGCAGGCATAAGATGCAAATTACAATATTAACTATCTTTTTCATCTGCAAAAGTAACACTGAACTGGACCTATTAGAAATTATCTCTATATTCTATTGAGCATATGTAATGCTTTTATATAGATGACTTTAAAGGAGACACATTGTGCCTCCTTTCCACAAATTCAAATAGTTCCCAGGTGTCTTAAAGACATGTCTATGACATGCTTTGGTCAAAATACCACAAGGATCAAACATCACAGCTCTTTTCATCCTCTCAAAACAGCCCTGTTCAGAACGGCTGGTTTCAGTGCCTGTCCCTTTAAATGCAAATTAACCACTGCTTGCCCCGCCCCGCCCCATCTACCGGTCCCAGGTAGGGTGTTATGCAAATTTGAATCCTAGTTACATCACTGGAAGACAACTGAGGGAACCGCTCGTAAAACCACCTGGAATTCAACCTAGGGAGCCTGAAAATTACAGATATTTTTTGTCAATTCTCACATTTTGGGGGCTGGAAGGCAAGACAAACACCCAACGTGGTATTTCCATAATATTTCCCTTTAAAGTAATAATTCTAGTGAATCCTGTGTAAATGGAGCAGCAGATGACTCAATGACTCATGTTCTAATAACATATGAGAAGGAATGATATTAGCTATCTCAGAAAAAATCCTGCATGGACACACTGTCCCTATAGTTTAGGCTACTCTGCTGTTAAGTATGTTGACATCTTATTTGGCATGCCAGTCTGTCAGCAGTCGATTAGTTCTACCTGTGGAGTACCTGGAACCACCTCCCAGTAACAGGAAATGGCTCTCACAGATACAGAAGCTAGTGGCTGCCAACACATTGCTAACTCCTGATGCCAAACCAGTAGTGATAATGTTCTTGAACCACTCACCGCTGTTGCTAATCCATGGAAACCAGCAGCCATATTCCTCTCAAAGAGGAACTAATGCTAATCTAATGGCTGTTAAGCTGTAATGAGTTTGCTTGCTTCTTTCCAGTCGGGTTTAAAGTAGGCCTGTTTAAACTATCGGGACTGCTGTGGTCCCCTTATCATTACATGCTCATCATTACTCCTGCTAATCTGTTCTGCTCAATGCACACACAGATGAATATTAATGCCATGGAGGATGATAGCTGTGTGTGTGCGTGCGTGTGCATGTGTGCTGCATGAACTCACACAGACAGATGCAGATAGGCACCAAAAAGTTGGAACGGCACACGCACAAGCACACAAAGACGAACACGCACACTCTTGCGTGCTCTCTGTGTGTTGCCAAGTGAGACGACTGAGCCTCCTCTTTAACTCCGCAGAGGAAGGAAAAGCTTGATTCGTAGCGCACACACACACACACAGACACACACGCCGTCGCCTTCCCTGATACTTTATCACAGCAGCAGAAGGATGGAAAGAGAAAAGAATCAGTTTTAAGTGAAATCAATAGAGAGATAATCCCTTAAATTAGATTTTGAAAAGCTTCGCCGCTGATGCGCAACTTAAAACCCAAGGATTGGCCCACTTGACTTACCAACGAAACAATCCTCGAGTAAGACGCAGTTACCATGGGAATGAGCGAAGGTCAAGGATAAGAGGAGAGTGAGGGAGAAGTGGAGGGAGAGAGAGAGACAATGCGCTCCATCAAAGAAATATACCCAGGAATCTGCATAGTGAACCAGGGTAAAACTGCTGTGATTACAGTGTCACCATGATTAATGTAGGGGAGCGCCTTAACACCCCAAGGAGGAGAGGCGCGCAGGGTGCAGGGATGGCTCGCACCTGACAGGCCTGAAATGTCATGTCATGATTGGAGTGGAGATGAAGGGTTAAAAGGTCAAGCCGTTTGATTGGCTGCAAGGGCCTTTCTGTGTGTGGTCGGAGCCGGAGGTGGACAGATAGCTGAGCAGAGAGTAATTAGACCTCAGCAGAGGAGGAATTATCGGTAGAAAATCCATGATTTTACAGTTCTGATGCTGGCAGCTATTTCTCCACGTCTCAAGATTGCTCTTATTGCCCCCCCTTCCCCCTCTCGCCCACCACTGTTCTCTGCTAACTCAATCTCTCTGCTCTTTCACCACCTGACTCTCTCTCTCATCTTTTGTCTTTTTTCTCTCCAGCTCTCTCCCTCTCCCTCTCTCTCAACCTCCATGAATCTTTCACTTTCTCCAAGTGAGAGAAATGTTAAAGTTAATAACAGGCCTGATGACAAGTGCAGCTGCGATCAGCGAGCGCAGGGCTGATGGAGGGAGCGAGGGAACAGAGGGACAGAGGGAGGGATGGAACGACAGTGCGGGTGGGTGGTGTGTGTTGTGCGTTTGTGTGTGTGTGTGTGTGTGTGTATGGCTGGAGGATATAATAATGTTAATTTCCGATGATTATCTGAATGAATGTTCCTGAGTGGATGGCACCGCTGGAGCCCTCCTTGTTGGAGACAAGAAAAAGTTCTGTAATGCTTCTGCTTGTCACAAACAACTCCCCCGATGTCCCTCAACACACACACACACACACACACATCATAATGCAAAAACACAACTGAAGCCGCAGGAAACAAAGTGTTCAGTTAAAATGCTTTATCTCTAAATGTAATCCACAGCTGCTTTAGAAAAAGCCCGTCCTTACTCCTGACTGTTTCACTTTTTCTCCCTTTGAACTGAGACTTAAAAATATTAGAATTAGAAGTGCATACATAGAGTTGACCATCCATTAAACTGCTTGCCTTTCATAAGAAGCAGTAGTCCAATCTTAGCAGTAATGAAGCACAACAAGCTTCCCACAATTAAACACAAAAGATGTTTATCTGCTAAAAGTCTGCACAGCTCCTCCTACAGTATGTAGGCCTGTGGCGTAAATGCTTAGCTAACGTTAATATTCAAGAGCACATCATTAGCTATGTTAGCATATTAGCATTATATTTTAGCATATATTAGCATTAGTATTATATTTTAGCATATATTAGCATTAGCAGGAAGAGGGGAGAGCCCAGTCATTTATTGAAACAAACTGTAGGAGTTTTTCTCTTGAGCTGATAGAGGTCAGGATGCTATAGTGAGAACTGGATACGGTAACAACCTTAACCTGATTCTACAAGGATATCAGATGGATAGCAGAAGGATAGCCTAGCCTATGTAACAATATATTATAGCTATCTAATATAGCCTAACATCAGGAGAGTTAATCAAAGTAGAAATTCATTTTTAAAAAGCAGAAACACAAATAGAAATGTGAAAATATGTTAAATAGGATATAGAGCTTTGTGAAACTTGTAACGTAACAGATTACACTGGCAGAACTTTTCCAGGCATCCCCGTTGCCCACACACACACACACACGAACAATACACCGGTACGGCACAACAAGATACTGTACACAAACACATTCCACACAGTCACCCAGAGCCAATAAACAAACCCAGACAGACTTCACATAAACCACACAGAGAAATTCCAGTCTCACCCAGCAAAACAAACCCAGTGAATGGTGCGCGGGTATGTGCTGATTTAATTATTATTATAATTATTAAGTTTATTTCCAAAACACCCTTCAGTTGTTTCATCTGTAAGTTTACCAGGGCCCTCATTTATAATTAAAAAAATCTACTTAGATTTCAAGTCCATTGTGAAACTGAAGGAATGCCCTATAGCTTCCTGACAAAGATGCTGTGTTAGTGGTGTCAGGGTGGTCTTGTGGTTAGAAAGTGCCACAGCTGAAGGATTGTGGGGTTTTGCCCGTAAACATCTTCCCTGCTGAAGTGACCTTGAGCCAGATCCTGGAGCCTGGAGTCTGTGACAGTTTATGTGAGGAGGAAAATAGACAAAATGACCAAATTAGAACGTATGGAAGTATTTGTGTCAATTCTGAAGCTTTCTTTCACAGTGTTACACGACTATTGCACAGAGCTGTTAGAAGCGCTGCAGCTTCTAGTCGGTCTAACAGCTTCACACACTGCTGCTGTTGTAAGGAGGAAATTCATGTAAAGGGACAAAAAGCCCAAGGCACTGCCAGTCAAGTAATGATGAAACAATCACTGCATATTGAGCACAGTTAAAGATTTAATGTACAAAAATAAACATTAGTATTACTAACTGTACAGCTCCGAACTGAAAAATGTTTTATTAAAGTGGAAAGTCCTTTGAAGCCAACACATTTCTAAAACCTTATTCTGTCAGGTAAATACACTGTCAGATAGGATAAATGCAGTAGGAGATTTTCCTTTTACAATATGGAAATACCAAAGAATACCTCAAAACTGTGCCCCAGTGTAGGTCTTATTGAAAATGTGCTTAGTGACTTTACAAAAAGAATCAGGATTGTGTACATTTGTCAAACACCGCAGTTCCACACATTTTTTTACATCTCTCCCCCCGATTTCGACAAAAAATAGCATTAAACTCCTTTTAAGCAATTTGACCGTTCAGAATGACTCTCATCACTGCAGACCTATGGCGGCCAGAGACCAGAGAGGGTTTTCCATCTTAGATTCTTAAATCAGATCAGTAAAAAGCTCCAGTTCAGGGCTTTAGCGTGTACAAGTGCCAGACATGCTGGATTTGTCTTAACAGCTAAAGCATGCAATTTGCTCTTGCAATTGGTGATGAAGGAGGAGGGTGGGGTGGCTTTTTGGATGAGTTAGTGCTCCTCTTCTAGGGCTTGTTTGTGCCACATCTTGATTTGCATACATTTCTTAGTCTGAGATGAAAAATCTCCGCTTACAGTTCAAGGAACTGAAGCGCAAAAAATATGCAGATGGCCCCCCTCGTGAAGCAGTCGTGGTGAATCTGGACGTGAATTTTTACAAGCTGGGTTCACTGTTCTGAAGCACAGGTTGACTCCTGACCTCCCTGCAGAGGAGGAAGAAAAGAAAACCAGAATTACCTGCTACATTTGATGTCTTTCACATTAAGCAGCCTTGGGAATGTGTTAGTAATGTGCTGTTAATGTACTGTAAAGCCAGACTAATTAACACTGACGGATTTGTTCTCTTTTGTACAAAAATAAATAAATAAATAAGGCGTACAACATGGCAAGATGCAGAATGGTTTTCATCATGCCAATTGGTGCATGTCACACCTATTTCAAGTCTTTAATGCATCATCATCGCCGCGAGGAAGTGTGTGCATAACAAGATGAGAGGTTGCGTGAAGAGCCAGGAAGTTTTTTCATGTCAAGTTCAAAGTTTAGGACTAACCACAGGGAGGTGGATTTCTACCTACACACATTTCCACGATCAAATTGTGTCATGAGACCTTTCTCTAAATGATGCCCGGGCAGAGTTCAAAGCAAATCCTGTTCAAAGGAAATCTGATTTAATTTTCACTCAGTCAAGTCTAAATGTGATCATGCCAAAGTCATCCAGGTTAGCGCCACACCCTTTGAGATGCTCAAGAAGGCGAGCTTTTGGATCCCTAAAGACACTTTTCAATCCATCAAGAAGGATTTCACACCACTTGTGCAGAGGCAGCCTCCCATTAGCTTTTGCAGGTTGTAGCAGTCAGTGAGAGTCATATTTTTATTCATAAAGTCTGTCTGTGTCTCTCTCTCTCTTCACAGCTCTCTGGCTCATTCCCTGATTTTTGGACAGCTACTGTGATCCAGAGCCAGGTGTTTTAAAAGATATTAAGTCAAATATATTTTAGCTTCTCTAACGCCCCGCTGTGTTCCTGATATTAAAAATATCAATCATCATAGACAAGTAGCAGTTTGGAAAAGGTTAATGTGTCATTCTCAACAACCACAGACCTGCTATGTCTCCCAGTAGGAATATTACAGTGGGTAAGTGGGACAGATCAAATACACTAAAATAACACAACATGTTCCAAATGTCACTGGGAGATTTCTTTCCTTTTCCTTTATGATATTATTTATGACTGTTATGATAAGTCTTTTATTTTGGTGAATTCGAGTATACGAAGGAAGAATGTCACCCAGAGGGATGTTTCTGACTCAGGACAGGAGGAGAGCGCTGTAGCTGGGATGTTGAGCAGGGGCCATATGAGGACAATGGTGCAGGGTAAGTAGTTTCACTCATTGTTCTGGGATGTGCACCAATTCGGGGGCTATGGTATCCACCAGTGTAGAAGGATATCACATCACATGGGTGATTCAAACACATGCAGGTGAAACGGGAACATCCTCATGTCACGTTCATCTCTCTTGTTCTGATAAAAGCAGCCTGTGTTTTAAACTCCCTACAGAAGTTTGATATTTCACTATGTAACAATGATATTTGTTGTGAGCCAGGGTAAATATCATTACAGTATTTTGTTTATTGTCAGTATCAGTGTTTATTCTTCATAATAGTCCACTTGTCAAGATTGAAAAGCCTTTGAAACAGCACTGAAACTACCATACAATCTAAAGCGCTCTATTTTTCTTACAACAGAGTTTTTTTGTTATGTACAAAACATCACAAATAAGATTGAAGCAGCTAATTCAAGTTCAACCGTGATAAACTTTATTTACCTCTGAGTCTTTCCTGCTGGGACATTTCAAAATGTCCTTTGTAACAAAACAAAAAAAAAGACCTGTCACTGAACGCAAACAGCTGGACACCATTGTTGTTAGACGTTGATGTGGGATTTAATGTAGGCAGTGATGTTGAGGGTTAAGATTCAATGTCAGGTTACATGCCAACACCATATTGACATGCAAATCACTGAAACTGTGGTCGCGAGCAAAACACAACTTCTTCTATAAAGCACAGTGTTACTGTGTCGGGTTTTGATGTCAACACGATTTTGACTTCAAACCAATGTCTGTCCTGTAAGTCTTCGAGAAAACACAGTCCTCATCTATTTATAGCTATTAAATATTAAAGGAATAGTTCAACATTTTGCCAAATTTGACTGTTGCCATAATCCCTATAGTCATAGGAGTAGGTTCATTACCTTCAATTATCGGTGCATGATGTTTTTAGATCTGCGGGGCAGAGACGCGAGCTGCTCAGCGAACACAATGGAGGTGAACGGTACAGGTCCCCTGTCCCTCATTAAACTAATCAAATAGGCTACACAATCCAACAACTCCAACACGCTCTCGTGGGCAAGTTCTGACCTGCACATTCACCACACTATGAAATAATAATGTAACCTTACGAGACGAGTTGTTTTCGAGGCAAATGCGTAGCTGGGACTATATTCCAGACATGGCTGCAGGGCGGAGTGATTTCACCTGTACCATTCACCTCCATTGTGTTTGCTGAGCAGCTTGCGTCTCTGCCCCGCGGATCTTAAAACAACATGCACCAATAATTAAAGATAATGAACCTACTCCTATGACTATAGGGATTATGACAATAGGCGAATTTGCCAAAATGTTGAATGAATTATTCCTTTAATCATTTGGGTTATTCTAGGTTTTAAAGAGGAAATATGCACGATTTTTACCTTAATTAAACAGCTTCATAGTAATTGTAATGGTTAAATAAATGACTTGTAACTTGTTCCAGGGAGAATGGAAGCTCTCTGCCTTCCCCCTAGAGTCTCTTGGCACCAACCTTACAAGATCAGAGCCTCCGGCCTGGTGTCAGCGGAAAAGCGACCAGACTTGCACAGTTCCCCTTTAAAGCCTTAATCAGGTAGTTGTGCTCAATCAGAAATCTTTATCATGTCATAGGTGGATGACATGAGCGACCACTTTTTCGATTCTGGATTAAGAAGAAAAAAAAAAAAAGAGGCCCCATCAGCCTCTCGTATCTGAAGCACACCCAGCAGTGGAGGGTTTTGTTCATTAGCCAACAGCAGATCCAGCATGTTGGTCGTCATAAATACAAAGAAGACACAGCCAAGGATCCTTTCTGCTAAATAGCTGTAACCAACCGTTTGTGTTTACATCTGCTGCAGCCAAAGAGAGTAAACAGAGTGTGAGAAAGAGGTACAACAACTGCTATTCCAAATGCTGCAACACAAGCCAAAAAACGAGCCAGCAGCCCCCCAACACCCGCCACCCCACCCCTTCTTCCCTCAACCCCCGAAATGCCCCCCAACCCTGATGCTCTAACTCTTTCTGCCCACTGCAGAAAGGGAGGAAACTCAATGAGTCACCCTCCTCCCCCTTCATCTCTCCCCCCTTTCTCCCTCCCCCATCTCTTTATTGAGGCAGCTGCACCCTTTGACCTTTACGCTTGTGGAATGTGTGTGTGTGTGTGTGTGTGTGTGTGTGTGTGTGTGTGTGTGTGTGTGTGTGTGTGCCTGTTTGTGTGTGTGTGTGGACCAGTGGTGGTGCAGGCCGATGGTAAAAAGGGAGTAGAGGAGCGAATGCAGGCAGGGAGGACAGGAGAGGGGGGAGCTGGTGAATTTGGGAGATGGAGGGAGAAGGGAGGAGGAGGAGGAGGGGGAGAGGTCACTTTTTCTCCCTACTACAAAAGCTGTCAGGGGGAACAATAAGCATGGAGAATGGTGTGTGTCCAGGGAGGCACTGAGCCGTGTTAGTGTGCGAACCGGGCAGAGAGAGAGAGAGAGAGAGAGGGCATAAGAAAGAGGGAGGGAGAAAGGAGAGACACAAATGGCGTTGAATGGAGCTAGATGAGAGGAATACGGAGGAGAGAGGAAGATGATGATGAGATAGAGGAGAACATACAGACGTGAGAATGAAGGGGGGAGAAAGAGGGAGGCAGTGATGGGAGAGAGACAGAGGAGTGAAGAGGGGTGTTTGTTTTGTCTAGCAGCACTCTTACATACTGAACTTCCGTTGCCAAAGGAAACAGAACACAAGGCCCAGTATATGGACGTGTGTGTGTGTGTGTGCGCGCTTGTGTGTGTCTGTGTGTGTGTGTGTGGCCAGCATACCAAAGGGGCCCTGCTCTTCACTGTACCAGTGACATCAGTATGGTGAGGGCTTTGCACCAAGCCCTCATTAAGTTTATCTGAGTGTGTGCGTGTGCATGATGTGTGTGCGTGTGACTTTTGTGTCCGTGTGTGTGTGTGTGTGTGTGTGTATGTGCACGCCGTGCGCTCAAACTAACTACGCACATTTCAAACTACACACACCGTGCAGCTGGCTGCAGACAAAGGTGGTCGTCGTGCTTTGTTTCAAAGATGCTGGTGTGAGGGGTGTGTGTGAGTGTTTGAACAGTTGCAGGAGCGGAAGAGAGCGGGGGTGTTGGTAGTTGAGTGGAGAGGGGAGGAGGGGAGGGGGGGGTTTCAATGATAGGGTGTTTTGCTTTGAAAGCAAACCGGGGGTACGGCTATAGCCCCCACCGCCACCACACACAGTTAAAGTATTGATTTTGGAGCTGGTGTGTGAGGTGTGGTAAGTGGCTGGTAATAGCAGGAGAAGAGTGTTGTGAAGTGGTGCAGGTTAAGAAGTTTGGCTGCTGGGTAGACTTTTTATCTCTGGGATGGGGGCAGCGATGATGGGATGAGATGGATGAGGGTCAAAAAACACTCCAGTGTCTTTTAAATGGAGGAAAGAGAAGTGAAAAACCACTAAAACCACTGACATGAAGCATTTCCAACTGCAGGTTACCGCACGCACACACACACATGAATACATACACGTATGACTGACGCTAGAAAAATGTGGAATTGTGCCCATGGCCAATGAAATCACACATGTAATAACATTTCACATGTACATAGACAGGCGAAAATGTATACATTCATTCACCCGGACATTATGCACCGACATGCGCACATTAAGTACACTTACATATGCACGCACACCTCCTCCACAACGTACTTATGCATGCTTAAACACTAAACACCACATGCAAGTACACACACTCACACACACTTAAGGATGAATGCACACAAACATTTAAGAATGCACACACAACCTACACAGCTGACGTGAGGGGATATTATGCTGCCGTGCTATCAAATACATTATGCAAAAACATGAGCACATTACACAGACACTTAAGTTACAAAGTAGCTACATGATTACATAGACACACCTGCAAATGATGCACACACACATGCATCTGTGCACATGCTAAACACACGGTGGCAGTGAGCACATGCTCATACATGTAAACAGGCAAAACAAAGTTGCTTGAGCTAAAGACATAGACTACACCGTATACATTATACATATAGTATAATGTGTTAAGTTATAAGTACTTCGTGAGACCTTTAAATCCCATTAGATCTAACAGTTGCAACTTTCACATTCATTGCTAGGTAACCAGGGCAAATATAGCAGACCCATCTCTTCATGTTGCAAACTAGTCCACTGTGAATGTAATAGTTCTGTCATGTGTCACCTTCCCTAAACCGTTTTTTGTCTGATTTTGATTGTTTTTCAGATTTGCCGACATGCCGTCCATGTTGGTGGTTATCCCTGCTGCCTCAACAAAGAGGCCTCATTCAAATCAGTAATGGGGTTGCATTTTTTCATGCAGGGCTAATGTTGGCATGAAAGCTCCTATTAGCAGCATTGGCACCTTTCATTTGACTTTCCTGTTAGCAAAAAACAAGTTGGATGAGACAGAAACCTAGTATTAAACCTAGTACATGGATATCTAGTCATATCTGTTAAAGGGATAGTTCAACATTTTGGCAAATTGACCCATTGCCATATCCCTATTGTCTTAGGAGTAGGTTCGTTACCTTTAATTGTCGGTGCAAGCTATTTTTAGAACGGCGGAGCAGAGCCGCAATCTGCTTGGTTTCCTTCATCAAACTCATCAAATACACAATCCAACAACTCCAAAACGCTCTGGTGGGCAAGTTGTGACCTGCACATTCACCACGCTATGAGATGATAATGTAACGTTATGAGACAGAGTTGTTTTCGAGGTAAATTCATGCAAAACCGCTGATGCACGTTCCCGTCTGGGGCAGTTTTTTGTCAAGCAGTCTCTGCATTTGCCTCGAAAACAACTCGTAATGTTCCGTTATTATCTCATAGCGTGGTGAACAATTTGTCCACCATGCGTTTAGGAGTTGTTGGATTGTGTATTTGATGAGTTTGATGAGGGAAACCAAGAAATCCCATTAGCCTCCGTAGCGTAGCTCTGAGCAGCTTGCGGCTCTGCTCCGCCGTTCTAAAAATAGCTTGCACCGACAATTAAAGGTAACAAACCTCCTGCTAAAACTATAGGGATTCTGGCCATGGGCCAATTTGCCAAAATGTTGAACTATCCCTTTAAGTGTGTTCTCCAGTGAGAATTTATCCATTGTGGATGATGCACTGTTTCAGGCACTGTTATATGGCAGCTGAGTGAGTGTGTGTGGACTTGATTCATTGAGCAGGAGCGCTGCCAGTGGCAGCTAAGTGCTGTCTATAGTTTCTCAGCACATAGAGGAATAACATCTTTAAGACCTGTGAAATCCTCTGCTGCCTCTGCCCTTGTTTGCCGACATGCTCAATCTATGGTTTTGTTTTTCCTTCTGATGAAACAGGTGGTCTCTGTATAGATCTGACAGCACCCCCATCCCCACCCCCGTCTCCTACACACACACACACACACACATGTTCCTACTCCCTTTAGGTTTTTTCTCCATAATAGCCAAAGGATGCTTTTCCTCCCCAATGCTTTCACGGCATCCCCGTCTCCCCCGTTCTCTCCTCTCCTCCCTTTCGCCTGTCGCTCCCCTCCTCCCTCCCCCTTTTCTCCTCACCCCTCACAATTACACACAACAGCTGCCAGCGTCTTTTGGAGGAAAAATGATGCGTGTCCAAAACAACTGATTTCTCCTTTTTCCTCCTTTACTCAGCCTCCTTCTGTTCCCTCCCTCGTCTCCTCTGTCGACCCCTTACATCCTTACCCCCTACCACCCTCCTCCACCCCTCCACCCTCCACCCTGCTCTCTGGCTCTCTTCCCCTCTGTACAGTTGAGGCGTGTACCACATTACATTCAGGCAGGCAGGCAGAGAACAGTGGTGATGGGAGATTTCCTGTCTGCCAGGCGTGCACATGTGAAGGTCCCTGGTTGCCTTTATCATCTCGCCTGACAGATACACTGATAGCACCATGGTGCACAAAAGCACAGACTCTCACTCTCTCTCTCTCACACACACACACACACACACACACAGGCATGACTGGGACATTCACATGATGCTGATGTGTGTGCGGGTTCTTTGTGAACCGCCCTGGTCAAAGTGATGTGATTGTTTGTAGCCACAAAAGGCTGCTTGTGCTATGCTATGAGAGACTCAAACACACTCGCATTACAACGGCTTTTTCGGATACGGCTCTGTAGAGAAGAGTTGTGAAGCGGAATTGCATTGTTGTTGTTGTCGCATAAAGCAAAAAATAAGTGTCACGCAGAAGAGGGTCGACACGCTCGAACGCACACACGAGTGATGGCACCTATAGTAGCAAACTTCCAAAGCCTCTTTGCAAGGCTTGAGGTGCAGCTGACGGCCTGGAGGATAAATGAGTGTGCGTTTGGGTTGTGTACTTTTGTTGTCGTCACCTAGGTGTTTAAAGGGTTTGTTAAGGGTCTTGTTTTATTTTGTCCTCTGTGGCGGTGCGATAGAGGGAATTTCATTATGCAAATCTATGTCTCTCTGCTGATGAGCATGCCCTCAGGCTTCTGTCTTACACACAATGGCACGCACACACATGCACACACACAAACACACAAACACTCTGTCTCTGTCACACACACACACACACACGCACACACAAACTCACGCATATAAACACTCTCATCCATGCAGTCTCTGTCTCTTTCACCCCGCGCACACTCTCAGACACACACATGCTCAGACACTCGTGAAAACATGCGTGACTGTGCCACACAGACACAGTCACGCATGTCATGTCTGAAACTGGAGGCACAGCAGGGGAGTGCGTGCACGCACGTGTGAGTGTGTGCGTGTGTGCACGAGCTTGTGTCTTTGGTGAGGGTAGATGGGGCTGCTTAAGGTTACAAACCATTTCGGGGGTTACACACCATTCCCCCCTAATTCCCTTGTACATGGCTGCACCACTGCACAGACACACACGCACACAGACAGAAAGAGATATGCTACAGATACAGTGACACACACACACAAGCATGTGAGATGATTAATTCATAAAAGTTGAAAATCAGAACATACACTAAATTCAGAAAGTAGTAGCCTATATATTCTATACTTACACACATACACATGCCTTCTGCCATTTATTTGTTGAATGCCGAGCTGGCTTGAAGCTGTTGTTAGTTCAAGTACTGTTGTTGACAATGTTTTTTTTATGTACTATTTATGTATTTATTATACTTATTGTACTTTTTTATCTTACCTGATCTCAATTTGCACTTTATTCCTCACTTGCATGTATGCTCGTACATATGAATGTGGTGCAATGGTCAACTGTAGAAACAGAATTGCCTATAGGATAAATAAAGTAATCTCAACTCAACTCAACTCAATATGCATGAAATATATCGCACAAATACATATGTGCATGCAAAAGGTCAAATTACACTCACACACACACATACACGCACACACACACAAAAGGAGAGCCCTATACCCCATGTGGATGTGACCCAATGACCCTGCTGTCACACACAGTGCCCATCTGCTACAGAGAGGCACAGAGGGAGGGGACGAGGGTGGGGTGAAGGGTGTCTTGAGGGAGGGGGAGGTTGGATTTTTTTTTTTTTTTTGCACCACAGGGGTGGGGGGCACCGGAGCAACTCAGAACGGAACAGAGCCGAGGAAGAATGTGTCTTCACGGCAAATTTTGGGTTCACTTTTGCACAGATGTGTTGTTTAGTGCCCATAGAAGTTTTAGTGGTTTCAGACTAGACCTCCCCCCCACCGCCACCACCACCACCGCCACCACCACCACCACCTCCTCCCCTTCTATTCTCTCTGTGTGCCCTCCTCCAACTTCTTACTATTGCAATACACACACACACATACACGCACGCACCTCAGGAACAAAATGTATTCCTGTTTGCCTGAGGCTGATCTATCCAGAGCCTCCTGTCCGCTGTCTCCTTTAAACTGGAGCCTCCTATGGTAAATAAAGCTGACTAGTGTCCTGAATGTAGAACAGATGAGCAGCAGAGAGGGAACAGAGACATCACAGGCAGCTGAAACTCGCTGGAAAAACTTATATTTGAAAACTTTGAATCTCCGCTGATTGTTTTGTATCAGCTTAATACTGCAGGCTTATTTCAAACATGTTCAGTGGATGTTTTTTCTTTTTCCCTGATGTGGAAACTTGTAATATTTAAAAAATAAAAATCAGCTCCAGTCCAGAGGAAATTTGGCAATTGTTGGAAACTTCATGGAAACTTCTTGTTGTCGCTCCAAAACAGAAACAAAGATGTAGTTGGAGGGGATGGATCTGTTGTGCCAATATGGTTATAGTTAGGCAGATAGATATATGATCAGCAGTTACACTGGACAGTTACTGCTTTTTATTACTGATCATATATTGGCATCCATTGCCAATATGATGGCAGTTCCTCTCTAACCACAGCTGTCTGAAAACAGCCAGTAAAACCTGCCGTTAAGTTTTATTTTCTGTGTCAGCTATGTTTCATCATTTTATTGTTTGGTTGTATCTTTTGTGGATTAATTTGTGACTTAATTTCACATTTAAATGCTGGCTATAACCATGCAAAAATATTGGACAATGACATTTTTAGTGTCACAATATCTGTAGTGGCCTTTGGAAGATTGGCAATTGCCGATTTGCGGGTTCCGAAATGATGGGATGTGGATAATGGAGGGGGAAGAAAGGCAGAAGGAGTTGAAAATTGGGAAGACCGCACCCAAGCTTCTTCCCCGGAAGTGAGGAGGAGGAGGAGGGAGGGAGGGCAGGCTGTGGAGCAGGAGAGCAGGGGGAGTGAAGGATATCCAGAGGGGACCAACTGTAGTGGTGTCAGACAGGGGGGGGGGGGGTGAGGGGGGTGCTGCCAGCACGCATCCTGCCAACACGCACCAGGAGCCAGACGCGCACACTCCAACTTAGGGCCTGGCCCGAGGGTGTGTGTGCATGTGTGCTCCAAACCCTGCCAACTGTACCCCCACCACCACCACCACCACCAGCAGCAGCCATCCACCCACACCCCTCACAACCCCCGAAGACCCAATCTGGAATCAGTGTACAGCGACAACTCCTGTGCCAGGCCTGCCTGCCCTGCTGCCGGCCCTGCTCCTGTTCATTTCACAGAGTTAGAGATGCGGGTTGACTGAGCTCTTCTCCACATAAAGACTGATCACACATCACAGAGCGGCACCAGGCTGAAATGCATTCTCAAGCTGCAAATTTGTTTGAGAATATTTGTATTCTCCTGAAACGGAGCTCAATCAATCTAGATGCTGCATGACGCTGGGAGCAGTAAGTTGTGAGGTTATTGTTTTCCACAGGAATGCATTAGCCATGAGCCTCTGTGCACATACTGATGGCATATTCACTGAAGTGGCGGCTCAGACGACACATGTTCCATTTACGACGGATGTTGTGGATTTAAATTTTTTTCATAACCTTCGCTCCATGTCATCCCCCTCTCCTATTTTTCTGTTTATCAAACGCATGATACTGCCTAATGAGAAATGCCTCAAATCTTTGTCAAAGATCCCATAATGCATCTTTAAACCTCTTCTCAGTTCAACCCCCCACCTCCAAGCAACACTAACCCCCTAACCCTCTTAATTCCCTAATCATGTTTATGCAAATTCCATTCGTATGAACTGCGTGTACATAATGGATGCTGCTATCACCTATGGGACAGACCTGCCTTATATAAATGCAGGTTTCTCTATTACAGGCAGGCTGATAAAGATTATATATGGAGTCTGCAGATGGCAGAAATGTGTTTTTTTTTCTTCCACATTTCAAATAAGAATGATTATGTAAAAGCTGCACTGTAACTTGGTGTAGATTCACGCTCAGAGATAGTTGAGCAAACAAAATCATACTTCTAGCGAAGTGGGTGGACGTGTTACTGTGATTGCTCTTCTCACTCACAACAGACCTGCTTTAAAAACAGTGGTTAACAGTGGTTTTTGAAAAAGACCTGACGACAGGGGAGTGGGAATAAAGAACCAGGCTATGATAAAATAGAAGGTCAGGAAATTGTGGCGAAAAAAACAAAACTGAGAACTCCATTCCTTGTATTAATGAAGCTCAGTATGACAGACCCTCTCTGAGCTTGTGAAAGCCTCTGGTGACATTAGTATGGACATCTTGTTTTGGGCTGAGGACTTCGATTTTTAACAAAATTCCAGCATCGCAAACAGAGAGAGCATTTAAGCTGCAACAGTGATCTAAAGAGAGATGATAGTAAATTGCATTATGGAAATTGTAGGATTGTAGCTTTGTATAGCTTGATGCATACTAAAAAGAAATGGAGGAAATTTCAGCGTTTGTTTCTTTGTTTTTTTTCTCTCTCTCTTGTGAGTCACCCAACGTCATGAAAGTGCAATATTCAAATGCACAGATGTTCACAATACGTATTTCCAACTGAAAGGAAAACCTTAAAATAATATCCTAAATGCATATTCCACCGTTTGGAAAACTGCATTTGCATGTGCTTTATAATCCATATAAAACAAACGGGTTATGATTTCATTTATTTTTGCTTTGACAGCTTCTTTTTTCATGTTAAAGGTTCCCTGTTGCACAGCCTCCTCTGTTCTGATTGGCTCACTGAGCTGTTGTTAGAAGAGCTCCAGAGAGAAGCCTCTGAGAGTAGATGTAAAACTACACGGAGATGGTTTTTGGTTCGTCAAACACAAACATTTCTTTTTGGGGGATATCAAACCATCAAATGAAACAGCAGAAAAGTGTAGATTATGCTATCTTTGAAATTAGATTTAGACAAACTGCATGGTAACCTCAATAAACAATGGCTTGTTTCATATTAGTCTGCATCTGGTGATTTAATACACAGGGTTTAATGTATTGGGTAACAATGGATTATACGGGAGTTCATGATTATGCTGAAAATACTAACACGAGGATTGAGACGTATACATCGAGATGTCTTTGCAGCAAGACAAACAAAGCTGTGATCGCCATGACTCTGGAGCTCGCATCGAAGCAGGCATCCTACAATTTGCTAAACAAACTCCATCCCTTTTCTGCCTGTAAACGATTTCCTATTATAAACACATGTTGGAGATGAATCACTCTTTAGTTCAACTCTCAGAGAGGACATTTTAGACAAGTTCCCCCTCCTGTTTTCCATTTGGCTGTTTAATTGTCTCAGCGCTGTCAACAGACTATCAAGGTAATTAGCCATGACTGCACAACAACACAATCAGACAGACAGGAATGAACTGCAGCCTCTGAACATGATACTTAGAGAGGGAATGGGTGGGAACGACTTAATGTGGGCGCACGTATGCACACACATGGGTATGCATGCACACATCCGGGCACACATGTACGCCGACACACACACACCACACACACACACACGCACATGCACAGAGGCTCTCATGCACAGTCATTACCGTACCCTGAGTACATAGTTCCATGCCACACATTATATTTCCTCTGCCAACCATAACCCTCCACCCACCTCCTCCTTAATCCCTCTACCTCTTACAACTCTCTCTCTCTCTCACACACACACACACACACACACACACATACACACACACAGTTACAAAACCAAAACCTCATTTCCTCTGTGCCTCCAGCTATAGGAGCAGTGTTAATTGCGAGAAGGTGGGGAGTGAGCAAGGGTGTGCTTTTGTGTGTGTGTATGTGTGTCAGTCGGCAGGAACATGAGCTTTATAGGTGCGCGTGAGCCGTTGCAACTGTATATGTGTGCATCTGTGTGTGTGTCTGTGTGGTGCTTGTTTCTTTTAAGTGTGTAGGCAGTCTCTTCCATGCCAGTCTGGGCACAGCTCCAGGGTTTCCTGCACCACCTGGGCATCTGTGCGTCCTACTGCCTGTCACTGGTTACCGTCCCAGCTGGAGTGTGTGTTTCCTTGTGTGTGTGTGTGTCTGTGTGTGTACACGTCAGCTGAGGAGGGGCCGCCGATGATGAGCCTTTAGCGCCAGCAGCAAACGCCATTGTCTTATCCTTTTAGAGCCGCGGGGGCCCGTACACAAACACACAACTAGGGATGTCACGATTACTTGTTTTCACAATTAATCGCGGTACTAGCTGAGCTCTTTTTAATAACTTTAAACTTCATCTATTTTCTTTTATTTTACTTTTTTATTCTTCTTTGCTCCTGCTTTTAACTCTGTGTTTTTTGTTTTCATGCTGTTTTATGCTGTTCTTTAAAAAAAAAAAAAAAGTTTTGTCTTTATGTAAAGCACATTGAGTTGCCTTGGTATGAAATGCGCTATATAAATAAAGATGCTTTGCCTTGCTTATTAAATGCCACATTAATTAATCGTAAAGATTCCTAAATACCGTCTCTTCCCAAAAAAGATTATGTCGGAACTGTATCGGCAGATGTGCACCAAAATAAAGGTTAACGCACAGATACTGGTCCATTTATTTAATGTAACATTGAATTGGTAGGAATTTAAATGTCAGCGTGTCATTTGTAATAATGTAAACATTTGGTATCAATGACAATTAATGACTTAAATATTTCAAACACCAATTAATAATTGGTCCTATATTAATACTTATTAATATAATTATATTTTGACTATATTTGATTTCACACATTCAGTGTTGTGAAATTAATTAATGTGATAATCGGAATACCGTGATTATTTCTCTGATAATAATCGTACCAAGAAAATCTATAATGGTGACATCCCTACACACAACACTCAGAGTGTATATCTGTGTTCCCACCTCTGCCTTCTAGTCCTCTCACTGCACGGATTCTGCCCTTTGAAAAACATTACCAATGAGAAAGACACAAAGAATTAAGAGGAGGGGGAAAAGAATTCGATTAAACAGCCCCCATTAAGTAGCCAATGAAGCTCTCTGTGCTCGCTTGCTCAGACTACACATACACCATTAGTTGTTCAGGCCATAGCAGACTTAAAAGTACCCAGACTCAAAGGTCATCTACCTCCATTGAGCAGAGCTAATATTAGATTGGCTCTATAGCACTATGTGAGTAAAACCGAAAGGCCGTGCTAGGTAGATGGTGAGGTAGATATTATATTGACTCTGGGGAAACCACTGTCTCTGCTCTCCTCAAACAAAAATTGAATTCAGAGCTGTGATTTATCTTTAAGGCGAGAAAGAAAAAAGTAACAATAACTGTTGAACAAACTTTACGCAGCAAAACTTAATTTAAAGGCCGTCATATTTACAGTAAGAAAGTGATGCTATATTTTATGGCTGATGCACAGAATATTTTTCATAACACACATCAACAGTAAAAGAAACTGTGTTTTTGCATCATGATAAGCCTATTTATTTACCTCTTCATTATGGGAATAGGTAATGAAGTTAATAGCTGATAAAGATAGTAAAATCCTTGTTTTAAATAAGTGATAACATAAAAAGTTAAGAGACAACAGAGCCAAAACATTAAAGGGTGTTAATATGGCAGTCAGTGGTGTGGGCATTAGTAAACCAGGCAGAATTAATGACAGCAACAACAACAAAGAGGATGGGAGAGAAGTAAAGGTGCAATAAACAAACGCCCTTGCTCCTCTCTGTTGGTGAAATTGCCCTCAATATGATGCATTTGTTTGAGGTGATTATGGGAAAGCGTGCCAAAGCTTTGGTGCTGAAAACAATTTTAAGAGCATTCAGTTCGGGGTCACAAGATCACCGTGTACAGAAACACTTCAGGGTTGAAACAATACACCCAGCGCCGGTACAATAATGCTTGTGGCCTCAGGCACCACACACACTCATATAAACACACACAAACATACACTCTTATGTTGCCTACCCACTGTTGCCCCAAGGTTGAAACTCTAAACCTAATCACTCAGTATTCAGTGGAGGCGACACTCCTGATCTCCCCTCACAGGCCTGTGTGAGTGTGTGGGGGTGTTCCTGTGCTGTGTTTGCATATACTGTAAGCAGATGCCCTGAACCTTTGCATATACAACACAGGAGCATGTGTGTGCACTCACTGTAGCCTTTCTGAACTGTATTGTGTTTTCCTATGGGTCAAATGTGCAGTGTGTATGTGTATATGGTGTTCATTGTGTGTTTTCATGTGTGCCAGACCAGAGTTCATACTTAATGATCAAATAATCCATAAAAACACAGACATTTTTTTTCTTAATTAAGAGTTTTAATGAAGACAATTCAAAATTAAAAGATTCGAAACAGGTTAAAATAGTGTTTTTTTTTTTACTGAAAGAATGTACAAGATAATATGAGAAAACTGAATTCGTCAGAGAGATAAATTAAAAAAAAAAATTAAAAAATGTGCACATAGGCTGTACTGTATGTGAATTTATTTTATTATTTTATTTTATATTTTTCATTCAGTTGTTAAATGTTCCTTTTAACTGTAGAGATACACAAAAAAACAATAACTCGCCACTTAGTTTTTCATTTCTTTAGTTTTACGTCCGTGGCAATCAGGTGATCAAGGTGCGCGACCACATGACGTAGGTGACATGGCGGAAAAAATGGACGCGCGAGGTAATGCAATACCAAATATATAAGGATTTACGTTGAAGACACGCGGGAAAATACCAAAGCTCGGTTCGAGAGAGTGTCGCTGCCACAGATACCTGCAGCTCCAGCTCGTCTGAACAGTGAGTACATTACTTTATGAGCGTGTGTTGCCTCGCCGTTGTGTCACATTGACGTTCAGACACATCAGCTTTGTTTGGGCCCTGCTGGAGTCACTGCTGCGCGTGACCTGTGCTATCACTGTCCTTCTCCAGCTGCATGTTTGGAGGACAGTGTCATGTTGTTCAAGTCTTTCCTGAGGGATTACTGACCTGTGCGTTCCTGTGTTGTGCTGTGGAAGATTATATATTTCAATTCAGATTTTTTTCTTTTCTCTTTTTTAATTACTCTTTAGTATTTTTTCCCCCCAACATATCATCTTCCTTTAGATCCTTTAATGCTATTTTATTCTAGGAGCTGTTCAGTTGTGGTTTCAGAAATGTACACCGAGACATTTTGTGACCCTGTTGGTATGGGTTTCTATAATGGAGCAGTGATGTAGTTTTTCATGGTTTAAGGTCTGAATAATGACTCAAGGCCAGAGGCCCCAACTATACCAAGAGCCCCCCCACCCCCCACCATTCCCTCCCTCCTCCATCCACATGTGAGTCTATTCATTGTGTACAGTATGTTCTCTTCAGCCTTGGGAGGACATTTCAAAAATTGCTTTCTGTTTGACATACAGTAGACATACGCTTTACTGTGCATACACCCTGCAAAAACATTTATTCTGTCTGTATGCATCCTCTCATATGCCTCCCAGCATGACCATATACATATATCTATATTTATATGTGGGTGAGTGTGCACGTATGTGTGTATAATAGGTTTGGGGGAGACAGCAGGGGTCCCGTGAGGCTGATTAGTGGACCCTACCAAATGCCATTAGGATGTAATGAAAAAGCAGTCCTGGTGCTAATGTATAATAAAGTGAATGGGCTGTTACATTACCACAGCGTCCAGACTACTACGCCTGTTGGCACATCAGCACGTCATTGGTTCGCACAAGTATGTGTGTGTATGAGAGAGAGAGAGTGTGTGTGTGTGTTGCAGTCTTACATCAAATATCTGAGGAAAAGATGACGGAAACAGAGCAAGCGCTGTCTCGGGGCCAGCATCAGTGTGTGTGTGTGTGTGTGTGTGAGGGAGAGAGAAAGGCATAGTAGGACATAGCTGGACCTTTCTACGCCTGCAGTTGTTTGAGAGATCTCATGTGGGTGCATGTGCAATTGTATGTGTCTAATTGACATTTTTGTGACACATATGTGTACACAAAGCAATATTTAAAGGTATAATATGTAGGAATTACCCCCATCTAGCGGTGCGGTTGCATATCGGAACATATTCTTGATGTTGCATTCACGTGAAATCGGGCAGATGTCACACAGACAACAGACGCTGCATGTAACAGGATAAACAAGTGGTCCGCCAGCACGAGGCAAAACAATACAGATGCATTTTTGCTAATAAAAAGCCAAATAAGTTACACACTGGGGCTTTAATGTGTCTGAGTGCTCATGTGTGCATGCTTATATGCAAATATTGTGCAACTCTATCATGCCACTAGATATTCTCTTTTGTGTATGGATCTGAAAGTACTTGTATATCAAAGTTTGCTTGCACTCACCTGTGTGTTAGTGTGTGTGTGTGTGTGTGTGTGTCCTTGGCTCTGTGACTCCATCTACATTTTCGAAGAGTAATATCAGTGGCAGGGCTAAAGGAAGTGCTTTCATTCAGTGGTTGATATAGTAATCACAGTGGGGGAGAAGTAATAACTGTCTACTATGCTGCCATTTAACTACTGTGGCCTTGACTTCACTATTGACTGCGTTTGAGGTGTCGCGTTCGCCTTTGTTACGCTCCGGCGTGTGTGTGTCTGTGTGGTATGGCTTTATGAGTGGTGCTGCCGAGTGCAGTGACTGGTTGCTTATTGTGCCAGCTGTTAAATGTAAGAAGTGTAGAAAAAAAAAAAAGCCTCATCGCTCTGAAACATTAAACGGCTGTCTGTCTTCCTTTTCCTCGACAGGGACCAGAGTGAAGGGCGAACGAGGATGCATGTGTAATCCATTCCCTCTCTCTCTCTCTCCCTCCCTTTTTTTCCCTCTCCCCCCTCTGTGTCTGTCACTGCATCCATTCCCCTCAGAATGATTGAATATTTACTCTCATTTAATGTTACTGTCCAAAAGACATTGGGCAACAGGGACACACATATGTGAAAACACACACATGCAGACACACACACACACACACACACACACACACAGCCTAGTCTACCCATTTAATTAAGCACTCTATGAATAATTCAGTTTGAGCCTCTGGGCTGAAGATAATTATAACGATCAGGATAATAATGTTTATTTTGCTTTTTATTGTATTAAGACATCAATATCTCTGCAGTGCAGTGTGGACAGTTTGCCGCTACACTTCTAACGCCCGAAGCACCACCTCCTAATATCCGAGTGGCAGAGTGTCTGTCTTTGTGCGTGTAAAAACTTTACGCTTGTGTGTTTGTCACAGCGTTGGAGTGCTTGAGTGTGTGTCTGTGTCTGTGTGTGTGAGAGAGAGGAAAATTAGAAAGACATTAGAATTTGCATTTGTTTAAAAAGTATTTTTATGACACGGATCAAGCTATGGATTTATATCCCTAATCCTAAAGGTTGCTGGTTCAACTCCAGCTCTGCTTTTTCTCCAGTTGTGACCTTGAATATTGCGTCTCTCTGTTCTCAGTCCCCACTAGAAATATCGGAACCCATAATCCTCAGTTTAGCAGATCAATAATGTATAATGTGATTACAGTGGGGCTCATTGTGCACAGCAGCTGTTCTACACCCTATGTGGCTTCTATCAAATTCTGATTAGTCAATGATTATCTATTCTCTGCCGGGCATATGGAATCAGCAGTCTATTCGCTGCCACTGTATAGTCATTGATTAACCCTGTTAACAGATGTGGGAACAGTGATTGTACTGTATTGTTGGTCTTCAGCCTGGCATATTGCAACACACTGGGTAGTCTTTTCCAAGTGGGTGCAATTTGCTATTCTTTACTGCAGATTATTGTAAATCTTCTCTTCTTTTATTCCGCGGCAGGAGAAACGGAGAAAAGGAATGACACAGATCTGAGTCATGAGCTATATTTGATCCGGTGACGTACTTGTATGTGAAATGTAGCCTTTTGTTAGTCGCTGTTGTTCATTATTTCCCTTTTGCTGCCACATTCATTCTACTGTAGGCTGTTTTTGAGGTTTTAACCACATTCATCTTCTTGTGTCATAGATTTGCTTTCAGTACCACAGTTATCTATCTATCCATTCCACCTTTCCTTCACTACCATATGTCCATCCATCCACAGCCATCCCCTACACACACATATCACATATATTGTATCAGGCCTGAGATCCTTGAAGCCCACCATTGATCCTCCTGGCTCCGGGGCTTCTGTCCAGACACCCAGCCTCTCTGAGAGGCATTGGCACGGCGACGGCTTCTCCCTCTGGGCTTTAAGCGGCAGGGAAAAGTCCATCTGCGGAGCTTGGACCTGCTGGAGTTAACCCATCAGTCACCGAGGCTGATGGATGGCTCAGACAGGCACTGAGGTCGTCGGGGTACATGTAGACACACACATACACATACACAGACACACACTCATGGAAGCAAACTGAACAACAGATTGACAGACTGCCAGCTCGTGTGTGTCAGTGTGTAGTGTACAAGTCCGAGAAACTTGAGAAACTTTCGAGTGCCTCTTGTGTCCCCTCAGCGTCCGGCTCATTTGATTAGTGGCTTTAAGGGGCCCCGTGGATCAATAACTGACTCGGGTATGGCCCCCTTCAGCTCTGAATGCACACACACACACTCATACACATGCACACTCAAACACAGACACGCACAACGCTCTGCAGCAGTTCATTTAGGCCAAGCCGTCAATCATCAGAGTGCAGACAGGTCCAGTCTGGACCGACCTATCTAGCATGCTGGAGGGGGGTTTGTGTATGTGTGTATGTGTGTGAGAGAGAAAGAGTGCATGTACGTGTGCGTGTCATTATATGCCGATGAGATATTATGTGTCTGTTTGGTCCATCTGTCATGTCCCTGTGTGTGTGTGTGTGTGTGTGTGTGTCTATGTGTGTGTGTTTGTGTGTTAGAGAGCACCAATTAGTTCATGTTCCTTGTTATCCCCACCAATAATTGCACGCCAAAATGAGCAGGTGGGTCGATGTCAATAATCCTTTAGCCAGACAGATATATCTCCCCCCTTAATCCTAATTTAACCAGGTATGATAACTTAAGAAACATACTTATTTGACTTGTAAGTCACCTCCTGGGAAAACATGTATACACACACACACAGAGACACACAAAAGGCTGCATGATGTCATTACCCAATACAAGCGCAATCCCCTACTACTGAATATTAGGTTAACCGCTGTGCTCAAGGGCACTTTGACATTAATTGTGGAGGGAGGTTAGAGTATTTTATCATCCAAATTTCCCATGTGGTCCAGTAATTGGAACGGTTGGAACAAAAGAACCATTAAGCGACCACCTGCAGCTTTATAAAGTGGGTGAAAGACATTAAATAATGAAAACAGCAGCTTTGTACATGTTGCATCCTTAAATAAACACAATAGCAAATAGTATGTGCAGAGACCCATATTGTATAAAGGTAGATGTCCATGTCCTCTCTAATTACAAAGCAGGTCGGGGTTCTATATTTATGTTGTGAAAGTTTCAAAGTGCTCAGTGCATACAGTTTGTGTTGACAAACTGAGCCTTAAAACAAGCCTTCAGGGATTCTGTAACTTTATGACCTCACTGCTCTCAGCTACAGTAATCAAACCTCGCAGGATCTGGGGTCTCTCAGTGTTTACCTTTTTAAGTATATATTTATTTGCCTTTAATAGATAGTGTAGTAATAGAGACACACAGGAAATTAGAGGCAGAGAGAGGGGGAATGACATGCAGCAAAGGCCCGAGTCGGGATTCGATGCGGGGCCAGCTGCGGCGAGGACATGGGGCGCCTGCTACCAACCCAGCTAAACAACGCCCCACTCAGTGTTAACCTTTAATCTGCTATATTTTTATGTGATCACCCAGAAATTGGTCGGCCAATTAAAAAGAGAGGTGCTCTGTTTTTTGGCTCACTGAGCTGTTGACACTACAGCCCCAGAGAGAAGTCTGAGAGGAGATGTAAAACTACATTGAGATGTTTCTGGTTTTTAAAAAACACAAATTATTATATGGAAACTTTTAAATCAGATCTTCAAAGAAGTCAAAGAAGTCACTGAGACTTAACTTTAGTTATATAACAACAGGTTATAGATTTGCAAGATAGCTTCAAGGCATAAATCAGACCTTTGCCATAATCTCAAATAATGTAAAACCTAACTCTGCTTCCACTCCTGTATTTGCATATCTCCAGCACCTCTGACCTAACCTGTCACATCATATATTCACCATTATGGCCGTCTATCCTCCTCCTTCACGACTTAAAACAAACACAAGGTTGAGTGACAGGGAGGCAGATGAATGGAAACATCACATGTGTGACAAGAGGTATGTTGTAAGAGAATTACTCATTGATATGTTAGGAAGAGTGGGTGTGTGGAACGCTAACACTACTTATGTCTCGATCAGGGTTGCAAAGGGGCAGGACGTTTCTGCTAAATTTCCAGAAACTTTCCATGGGAAGTTAAAGGTACTATTAGTAATAGAATGAAATGAAAGGCATAAAGCCATTGCCTTACTGCTTTTATCAAGATGAGTCATAGCGAGGTCTTTTAATGTTAGTAATGTCAGACATGGATTGTGGATTATCACAATGCTTTTAGTTGCAGCTCAGTGGCAACTGGCAACCTGGATGCTAAAATGCTACTGACTTGGTGATGGGGAGATAGTGGTGGGTAATGTAACAAGCCAAAACACAAAATCAAAATATAAACATGATTTGCAGACTGCAAATAAAATGTTTAGATGTGAATACTCTGGCTGTACTGTTGTTGTCAGTTAGATCAGTATTTTAAATGAACATGATTCCTTAGTCTTTGGTGACATATTGGGTGATTTTATGATTACTTGCCATACATTTCTTACTCGTCTTAGATGTGGAATTTCTTTTGGAAATATTCCAAATTTCAGACTTTCCGTGGGAATTTACAGTTTTTATTGGGAATTTATAGGAATTAACTGGAAATTGGGGTTAATTTAATTAAAATGTATTATCCAAAACTTATCATAAACATTTTGTTAGGTCATCTGCAGAAAAACTTGAATTCTTCTTTTAAACAATCAATTCTTTCATTGAACAACAAAAACATGGATGAATGCACAGCCCATATGGGGGTGTGGCCCTGTAGTAAGCAGTGTGTTGTGTGTGTGATTGAGGTGTGCTTGCATTAAATCTGGTTGTTTTAACCAAGATTATGCTCCAATATATTTTCCCCAACTGTATATTTAAGTTCCCTGTTAAGGGCCAACCTTCTATTTAGTAAATTCCCATATATTCTCATTAATTCCTATGAAAAGTTTCCAACTTTTTCCCATAATTTTGCAACCCTAGTCTCAGCTGGATCAAATATATACCCAGTATTCCTCACTTGTCTTGTCTAGGGTTTAAAATGTAAACAATGGTGAAAAATTAGAATCTGAGTCTTCCATGAGAGGTTTCTGATCAGAGTCTGAGGCTCTCAGGCCTAGTGGTCACTGTGGGGCCCCGTGTGGTCCGCTTGTCCGTGCTAAGTGGAAACAGAATGTTTGACAAACAGCTTGTCCACCCACAGGCGTTTTTCACTGTGAGCCGTGTAGATGCCACCACAGCTGACAACATTACTACACATTCAAACCCAAACAGACAACGCACGCTTTAACACACACTGTCACCTTCCCTGGGGTGCTCTCTGGCCACCGAAACACAGCCCAACGCCCACGCTGCTGTCACTCACTGGTAGCTCCGCCCGTCTGCTCTACCTTCCCACACACACACATACATACATAATAAACACACTCATCGGCCGCCCACACGTGCCAGTTAACCTACTAATGAGGCGGCACGGGTCATGTCGTGTTCCGCTGCCCCCACGGGGGCCGGCCGACCTGTCTGCGTATTGGTTTTATTCCCGCCCACGCCGACCGCCTGATGGACTGCCTCGCCTAATTGACTGACTGAATTACCGACTGACCGTCTGGATGACTGACTGGCTAAATGTGTGGCATGCTGGGAAAACGTGGGCGTGGGAACTTGTGTGCAATTGTGGTGGAGGTGTGGACTGCAGCGCCAAAGGACGGTGGCGACGTAGTTGTGAAGTACTTGGCCAGAGAAAGAAATCATAGAAATATCAATACTTTAATGTTTTTACATATGACATACGTTTGACATACGTTTGACATTCAATCTCCATATAGGGATGTTCTTTTTAATCTCTAAAATTAATTCTTTTTAATCTAAACACTTATTTTGACTGATGGTAGTTTTACCACGTCCTATAGCATATAAACACAGCTTTCCGTGTGTGTGTTTTTTTTATTCATAGAGCAGCTTTAAGTTTTATAATAATCAGTGTTAAAGTTAAAGATACTTTATTAATCCTTTGCAGGAAATTACAATGTTACCAGCAGCAGAAGACAACACAAAACCACAAAAACGCATCATGCACAAAAATACACATGGGGAGATTTAAATTACATGTAGTTGAACTACATAGCCTACTTAAACTACAATTTGCTGTAACTTGCTGGTAGTTAAACTAAATTCATATTTTGTGCTGCGTCAAGTATTTTAACTACTTTTTGGGTCATTTTTTCTAGTTTAACTACTCAATTTACAAACTACAATTTTGACATGAATAACATGAATTCTTTTTTATATATATGTATAAAAAAGACCTGTACAGTACATTTTATTTTACCATTATTGTGTTCCAGAACTCTCTTTGGAAAAAGGCTTGAAGTCCCAGCCAGTGCAGCATGTGAGCAGCTTTTTAGTGTTTGCAAAGATGTTTTTCGTGCCAAATGGAACCGGCTGTCTGATAAAAACTTTGAGAGATACTCATGTGTCGTGTTAACAAGCGATTCTGCCCTGACATCTAGTACTAGTGCCTAAGTGTTAGTGCCTCTGAAGTTCCTGTCGTTGTTGTTCAAGACACACTGATCTAGAATTTGTCTACCTCTTTGTATTTTTGATTACATTTTTTGTTGACTGATTTACATTTCTGACTGTTTTCTGAAGTGGGTATTGGGGGAGGATTTTCAATTTCTCTTTATATTACCCAACATGTCTATGGTGAACCTACTATACAGTATGTTGACCAAAAATGTCAAAGCTTTTTTTCTTTAAAAAAGTAAAACTGAGTTGAGAGGCATATTTCTGCTAGGATGTGAATTTTTTGGCAGGCTATTATATTTTGTTTCATATACACCACATGTTGATTTATTGAACACCGAGTTAAATGAGGATACTACACTACTTTTTGTGTAGTGTTTTGCTGTAGTTTTACAAACTACATTTCTCCAGGGGTAGAAATGTAGTTTGTTCAAACCACTGCCAGGCTGAACTACATGTAGTTTTACAAGCTTGCAAAAGAGCTTCCTCAACACTGATAATAATACTGTGAAAGTATTGCTCAGTCCACGAAGAAATGACTGTACTGTATTAAGAGACTGAGCCTCAACACCAGCCGTCAAGACTTTTGTAACTTTGTGATGGAGCAGTCCAGCTCTCAGGCATGCCTTAAGTCAATTAGCCAATCAGACGAGAAACTGATGGTTGGCCGATTGTTTTCCCATAGACTGTGTTGTTACTAGATCTCCAGAGAGAAGCTTGGCAGCGGAGATGTAAAACTACACTGGTTCTTAAAGCCATAAATATAGTTTCCTAGGGATCAACACTTCAAATAAAACATTAAAAAAGTGTAAAATATAGGACCTTTATATAGTAGTTAATGCTCCAAGTCTCAGCGCTGGGAGTTTTACTTTGTTATTCACAGAGGAACCGTTGGCAGATGAATTTTTTTTTCACGATTCTGCACTAAGTGTGATAGTGAACACATTGTCAGCAGAATGTTATAGCTCTGTGTAGGAGAGGTGCTTTATTCAATTACATTTCCTCACATTAAGCGAGCTACACACCTCCTGTTCCCACTCTGTCAGGAGAAGGGTTTGGAGTTTAGATATTACACTTAAAATCAAATGGAAGTTTGTTGTGTGCGAACTGATGGGCAGTTATTTTTGTACCAATTGATATGCAGCACCTGTCCTGCTTTCCCTTTTGAGTAAGTGTATGGTGTCATGAGTGTGTGTGTGTGTGTGTGTGTGTGTGTGTGTGTGTGTGTGTGTGTGTGTGTGTGTGTGTGTGTGTGTGTGTGTGTGTGTGTGTGACTCATGCCAGTCCCTCTGTGATGATCATCTATTGTGAGCGTGGCAGCAGCCCGAACACTTGACTGCACCACTGTTAATTTCTCTCTCAGTGCATAAATTAATAGTTCATAAATAAGCGAATAAATTAAAGAATGGATGGGAGGAGAGAGAGGGAGGAGAGGAATGGGGGCAGGAAAAACTTTCTCATCAGAAAAATTTAATTTCTCACTCCGACACCCACGAGAATGGGGGGAGGGAGGCTCGGGCGGCGCGTAATGGATGTGGGTGTGTGTGTGCGCACATGTGTGCGTGTGCAAAAGGGATTCATTTTCAGGCTTTCTATCACACCCCTCTGAGCACTGACATGTTGGCGTGTTTCTTTTTTTTTTTTCTTTTCCCGAGATCCACATTCGACAAACATCTGCGCCTATTACTGAACACACACACCACTAAAGGCCTGACAGAGTAGCTCTCTGTTTTTTCAGTGTGAGGAGCCATGATGTTGATGTTGATGCTGCAGTGCAGCTTCGACTCTCCGTAGCTTAGCTATGGATATGTTGATAACAATAGGCCAGTTAGCCCTGCACTATGAGCAAGATGTGTGATGACACTGTCCAATATTGAAATGACCATATGACTTGTGATAAAGAAGCAAATATTTAAGTAGAGATGGGGACAGAATTTGGTACTTGAATTGGTACCGACCAAATTCCCACCAAGTACTGAATATCGATTCATGTGAAGTCAAACGGTACCACATTTCGGTACCTGAACGCACGTTCACATTGCGTGCGTCAGCGAGAGTGGAGGAGTGTCTGCCTGAAGGTGAAGCCCCACTAGACGCAAAATATTGTGGAAAGCCATGTCACGCCTGGGATCCACTACCGTTCGTTGCATCTGCCGCGATACCGCTCCTTGTTCATTTTCTATGGGTCACGTCAAAGCATTTTGGGTAGGCGGACGTTTAAGCAGTTGTGGCACGTCCAAAAGGTGACCGCGGAAAATGAATCCTAACACGAGGTCACTGTCCAATGGGGACCGAGATGGAGAACAGTTCGGGAAGGGTGGCTTTCCTTCCTTTTCTGTATTGTGTATACATATACATATGTATCTCAATTTCATACAATGGTGTGTACATAATACATTTACTGTATGTATACAAACTTTGTGCAATATTGGACACACATCTGCATGTGCAATCGTGTGCTATGGGATAATGCAATTTAAGTCGATCCTGCACTTTCTTGGGGCATCGTGCAATTAAATTAAATTCAATCTTGCACTTATGCACTCGTCACTTTAGCAAACAGCACTTTAGCATATAGCACTTTAACTAGCACTGTAGTACTTTATAACTTTTCAGTAATCTTTTGGTCCCCTTACCCACTCTTTTAACTAAACAGGTACCGGCTCCCATGAACCGAGTATCGGTACTGTAGTGGTTCAAATGTGAAAGGTACCCATCCCTATATTTAAGTGTGCATATTACTCATACAGTACAGTTCCTGTGTCCGAAGCTCCCGTACCTCTAACAGGCCACCGTCTGCCATAGGAAACACTCGTGGACATAGTTTACTGTACAACTACTCTGATAGTTATTGTCACTGACACTGTCAAACCAAGTGTGTGAATTTCCCGACCCTTGTCTGTGATCAAACCACCAGTGTGTGTGACAGCTTTTCACAGAACGCAGTTGGAATGATGGTGCATTCAAGACCATTTGGAAATATGAGAAATACTCTGCGTCCCATATTGGCTCAAAATGGGACGTACAGTGGCTCATTTAATCCTCAAATATGGGACGATTCTGAGTTATAAGGGAGGGGTGGCAGCGTGCTGGCGACATGTCGTTGCTTCAACTCGCGGCCTCCATTCAGAGAAAACACACACACACACACAAGCGGATCAGAAAGCTGTCGCACGCTAGTTACTATGACAAATTAATTCATCTCACAGACATTTTCTCCACAGCACGTGCAATGTTGCGCCATACAGCCATGATTGTCAGCCCTAGTGGGTTTGATCTTAACCCCATGTAGCTGCTCCTCTGTATGAACCTCAGGGACTCTTGGTTAGTGAAGGCTGGAGATGAGGGCAGGCTCTAACATCCTTGTAGAAATACTGGCTGTGTCTTAACAGAAAGCGCATTTGATTTTGTCATAAAAACAACAAACACATTACACGCATGGGAACAATGTCCAAGGCATCATTTACGTTTATGGCAAATACACTTCATCTTGATGTAACGGAGTCGGTTCATAGCAATTTTACTGTGATATCACAAGGCTTTATTTTACAGGGCTGGGCGAGAGCAAAAGAAATATTATTGTTATTGTGTTGTGTGTGTGTGGAATATCAGCTATAGCAGTAAACAGCAGTATCAGTATCTTCCATTGAATAACATGGCTGGATGTTTGGGCGGTGGATGGATTTATACAGCTTACTGGAGAGCAGCAGCCCTCTAGTTCAGGTATATAGTATATATATACTCTAGATAAATAGTTTGCCCTGATCCAAGTGCAGCTGATTTCCCATGATCGCCTTCATCAGCTGATGATGAACTCGTGTGAGTGGTGCTAATTGACCTCATGTTCCGTTCAGAGATGACTTTTGGCAGCTGGTGTGATTAGGATGCAAAGTGGAACTTCATAAAAGTATCCTCATGGTGAAACCCGCCCCTCTTTGTATCCTGGTTCCTTTTTGTTGCTTCAGACTGTGGAGAGTTAAAACTAAAAGCCTCCCTGTTCCATCCAAAATGTCACATCATTAAAATGTGATGAAGTGAACTTTAACTGTGGTTAATAGTCGGCAAACATGACATTACATCCAAAGTTTATCCAATTTTTATCATTAAAAGTAACTGTAGCTGCGAATGATCTTGTCATTCCAGTTTCTGCAGACCTCAGAGAGCTCATGTTGCCATTCCAGAGAGGACAGATATCCGTGCACCCGCTCCAAACCCTGCGCTATCCCAGCATCTTGTTTCAGGTCATGGAACGATGCTGAATTACAGAAACAAAACACCACGGCAGAGCTGTTTGTTTTCCACATTTAGCAGAATATGTCCTCATTTTTCATTAGCTGCAAATCAAAAAATAATACGCCAGTCCACAATGTGCGATAATGTGTGCGGTTCCGAATTTGTAATATGCAAAAGCTGATTTCCCTTGCTAGTCATTAGTGTTTCCAATAAACCATGGATTGGCCCAGTGCAGATACTTGGCCAGCCATTTGGGCTTAAGGATGACTCCTTTGGGTTGGAACGTGGCCACACTGGTGAGCAGCTATGTTGGTTTGTTTGTTTTGATCCACTCCTCAGCACAGCATGCCGTTTGGAAGACTTTCCCAGGGATTACATATACCATGAAAAGTAGATTACTACACTTACTGGATTCTGACCAAAGACCGCCGAGAGATGAGGTCTGCTGAGGTCTGCTAAGACGACTCTGATTCAATTATTTATTTTGGCGCCCTGCTTTTGGATGTAGGTCCTCGCGACTTGAGTGCATTCCTGGGACGGCTCTTTGACTTTTCATTGTCCTGAACCAAAGATGACCTTATGCTCAGTGGAAAAGAACATACCAATGTAAAACCTTGAATCAATTACAACGACAAAAATAAAGAAACTAGATCACCCACTTAGGCCGAAGGCAGCAGCGGAAACGGACTAAAAAATTGTTTTTCGGGGATGTTTTTGCAGCCATACCTAGTGATGACCTCTCTCCGCCACACAGCTATCTATCTTTGGGATTCTTTTTTATTTTTTAGTGCAGTGTTGCCAAACTTTCTCTCTGTGTGATTGTCCTGAATGTGCCCTTCGAAGAGAGCAGCCGACAACAGACACTGCAGAGATCCTCCATGTAAAAGTGTTTTTAATTATTAATGCTGGCCCTCCATATTGGCAGAACTCCAAGCTGCCCGTGGACAGCCACCACATTTCACTCACTCACCGCCATGAATTATTCTCATAGAACATGCTCACACACACACACACACACAAAACATACATGCCTCGACACAAACATACACATGCAATAACGCACACGTGGAGGCATGAACCCCATAGTGGACATATGGAAGCGAGTGCGCTCACCTAGCTAATGCAATATGTGCACACACAACACATACACACACACATGCTGACCGATGACACAATGCATCCGCCAGAACACAGGCCATTTGCAGTATTTATCGTGTAGGTAAACACAAATGGTCACAGTACTTATGCAAGAATGTACACACACACACACACAGACCCAGACCCAGGCACAGAGGTGGGCGTGTAACTCCCACACACTTTCCATGTTCCCACTGTATGTTATCTGGCACATGGCACACATGCACACACTTCAGCAGACACACAATGGATCCCTGAGCGCACACGGGCCATTTGCAGTATTTCTTCTATTCAGTGTATTCCGTCCAGCTGTCAGCAGCCTGTCAGTGTGTTCAGTTGCCAGGCAAACAGCCCCGCCTCCTCCCAATAATAAAATATGCCTTTAAAATGTCACTCGCTCCCGAAAGAGCAAAAGCAGAGGCAACAAATCGATTCACATTAGTTGTTCAATTGACTTTGGCTTGAACTTAGCTCCCAGTCTCCCTTTGTCTCACCCTGTGCCTTTTTCTTTCTGTCTTTTTCTTTCTTTCTTTCTTTCTTTCTTTCTTTCTTTCTTTCTTTCTTTCTTTCTTTCTTTCTTTCTTTCTTCCTTTTAACCATCTGTGTCTCTCAAGCTGCTTCTCTCTTTGTCCCTTCCGTCACCTGCTTTTTCATTTTGCTTTTTTCCCGATCACAGGTTCATGCACATCTCCACCTCCTCCCCTCCTCTCCTCCTTCTCACTTCTTTCTCACCTCCTCTCTATTTTCTCCTCCAGCTAATCTAAGTGAATGAATGCGGCGGCGGCGGCGGCGGCTTCAGCACAACTCCTATTCACTCTCCCCGCCGACCACCGCCGTAGCAGCACTCATTTCAATTTTCACCTCGTTTTAGACTTATCACATTGACATCATTAAGGCTCCCTCTCAGCAGCGCACTCATTCGTTATCCTCTCCATTTTACACCTTTCTATCTCTCCCTCCCTCTGTTTGTGTGTGTCTCCCTTTCTCTCACTCTCCTCTCTCTCTCTCCTTATCTGTCTCGCTCATTGTCAGAGGATTTAAAAGGCTCTCTATTTGAGAGCGGTGAGTGTCTGGGCTTGGTTTTTCATCCCGGTGACAGAAACCTGTTGGAATCTCCTTATTCACAATGAAAGAGTTGGACATTTTTGCCTTTTTAAAAGGGATAGCAGGGAGCAGCGTTAGGCTTGTAAATTTGAAAAAGTGACACATGACTCATTCTGTTTGCTCATTTCAGACGTGATAATATTTCTTTCCCTAATACAACCTTGGAGGAATATTTTTTATTTCAATTTCAAGGGAAGCCAGCAGAGGATTTCAACAGGTAATTGTGAGGAAAATGAAGGGAGTGATAATTCAGCTTCAATCCAACACAATCAACCTCATGTGAAAGAGGAAATTGCTGCAACACTGTACTGTAATTCCACTATGCTAATGACAGAAATACATCAACAAATGACTGTGGTGCATTATTAGAGGTGAAACTACATTTATAAGCAAGAAAAGGAACACAGAGGCTTCAGCTTCACCTCAGCTTTGTAAATGTAAAAACGTTTTTATTCTCTCATTTTATTGTAGATGGAATATTTTTGGACTTTTCGACAAAATTATTCATTCATTATCCATATTGCTTATCCAGTTGACATTGGATTGAGGGAAATAGCTTCTGGTCTATCAGAAAGATGACATATGGAGACAAACAACAATGCATGTCTTGTGACTGTGGGAGGAAACCCACACTGACACAGGGAGAACATCCATCCTTTTGGTATGGTATATTTATTTCATTCATTGCAATTATTATACAAAAAGCAAAATAATACAACTTCTTAATAAGCGGAAAGAAGTGAAAGAGAAAGAGTAAATTTATTTAATCTGCCCCTTTTTCCAATAAATCAATTCACAATGTACATAATATAAGTACTTTTTTTTAAAATGTTTGAACACCAGCTAACAGCTCACAATCCTGGTAATTTTTTGAAGTCATAACAAGATCTTGCCTTGCAAAGATTTTATATAGATACATATTTGTATCTGCAACGTGTTATATGTGCGTTCGTGCGTGCGGGTGGGAGGGGTGGGGTTAAGGTGTATTGTTGTGTAGTGATTTGTGTTATTTGTCTTAATGTATCTTAATGTAACTTTTTACCTTTTATACCTTTGTTTTATGTTTCATGCCATGCTCCATCAGGCAGGGGGACTGCCAACGGAAATTAGCCTGTTGGCTATAATTGGGTGCATTTACATTTTATTCTTTTAAAATGTTCATTAATGTACACTGTCCCTCTTAAACAAATAAAGGAAATTAAAGGGACAACGAGGAGTTTCTATTCGGTTATAAAAAAGTCTCACGTTAATGTGGATGAATCTCCGCTACTCACACTTGTTAATGGCTCCATTTTCGCTAAATATATCGATCTGTCTCTATCGTTATTTTGTTATTATTAGTGGTGGCGGAAATGCTGGTCGAGCCGACCAGCGTTTCCTTCATGGCGAGTTATGAGAATAACGCCGCAGAATCGCCGTTTATGGTCGGAACTACGATGGTATGTGAACCTCTTTGAACCTCTGACTTTAATTTTTGATGAATGAAAACATGAGTCCGTCTTGCGCCGGGTCAAAGAAATGTACGGTGCGCGCGGAGGCTCATAAATGTAGTGTGAAAACGCTTCGCTTTTCCAAAACTCCTCGTTGTCCCTTTAAATTAAATTAAATATAAACATCCACTTTTACGACATATCCACATGTACATTGTTATTGAAGATGATCTTTAAAACGGGAACGGGAAGCGTCTGAAATACACACAAGAATAGAGATTTTTTCCCCACACCTAATTTGAACCATCACATCTGGCCAAACTCCATCTGCTGAGGGAGGATCATGTGATATGATCAAAAAGTTCTCATGACAGAACCTCGTGGTCAGGTTGTTTTGTCAACAGCATAATCCTCGGTTTCACCACAGCTCCAGCAGGCACATGTCTTCACCCCAGTTCAGCAAAAAAAAAAAAAGAAAAGAAAATCCTGCATCGAGTAAAACCAGAAACTGAGATTAAATATGTTAATTAATGGCCGTAATGAAGTGTGTTGTCATGTGACCGGCTCTCAGCCCCTCCCCTCCTGCAGCACTCTACTGTACTGTGTGTTTATGCATACAGGCTGGGAGCTATATGTTTGCCTGACTACTTGCAGCAGCTTATCTTGCAGCCAGCAGCATCTTGTTATCTGCAACTTGGCAATAAATGCAGTCATCATGTGTGGTTTACTTTATTCCCCTTATCTCACTGCAATGTTTTCTCAACATTGAATCGCTTTAGCCACAGTGTTGATACTTGATTAGGCGTGTCCCATTGTGTTGTCCGCATTAACTGCTGCTGGGTCTCTGCACTCTGCCACATCTCTCTCCTCTCTTCGGCTTATCTGGACAGCGGTGTTTTCACAGACGGCGTTTGACACGGAGGACCCTATACCGCTGGCTGGGTGTGGATGGCAGGTCAGAGGTCAAGTGAAGTGAAACTGGCAGAGGGAGAGGTCAGGAGAGAGAAAGGAAGAGAGTACGGGGAAGGCAGATAGAGGTGGAGGAAGGTTAAGACCCCGGTGAAAAGGAGCCCGGAGTTAATATCCCTAGTCATCCCCTGTGCTTTAACCCCAGGCTAAACTAATACGGCCTCTCCTAATGAACAACAGTGGCTCACATCTGCATTGTTAGTTAGGAATCTGCGCTGCCATCTTGGATCAATTTGAGGGTAAATAAAAGCCGAGTGCCAGGGCCATTTCTGGGTCTCCGGTGTCCCGCTTTGCCACACCGCAGGTTTTCACAAGCTGGGAGTCGCAGCGTAAGCCTGCGCCCTGAGGGAGGAAAGTGAAAACTTTTTCCCCCATACACACTCAGAGCTCACCTCCCAGCTATAAACAGAGGCCCCGGGGTAGGGTGTGGTCCTGCGGCCAGCGCTGGGGTGGCTGAAGGTACAGGTTGGAGGCCGGTGGCGACAGTGGCAGCGCCGCGGTGAGCGTTACGAGCTTGGCGTCATGCGCCCAGCGTGTCGCACCTCCCTGCTATGAGAGCCTGTAAAGACGTTTTAAAAATCCAGCAGCCCTTCTCAACAGGAAACTGAGGTTTGCTGATGGAATTTTTTTCGTTCTTTCTTTTTATAAACATCAAAACCAAAAGTCCTAATTAGCATCCACCGTGCATATGCATATCTGTGTGTGTGTGCATGTGCACGTAAATGTGCACGTCTGAATGTCATCTGTCTGCGTGTCCACTGTGCATGTTCACACTTGCACAGATACACAATGAGACTTCTGTATACTGATTGCGCTTGTGTGTTGGGGTGTGTGTATGTGTGTGTCTGTGGGTGTGGGTGTGATAAAAGTCAAAATAAGGGTGCCACATGGGATCGTTTATCTCGCGACAGACCACTTCTGTCTAATTAGCGTGAAACACACTAAAGAAATATAGGCAACTGTAATTAAAGCAGCCGATCAAGATGTGTGTGTTGCACATATGGCACACGTGTGTGTGTTTTGCTTGCAGCGTGTACACCGCGTGTGTGAATATCTCCATGGTATTTCAGGTAATGCTATCGCTCTGTCTTAGTTAGTGTGCATATGTTCAGCAGGCTAGCTCTACCTAGCGGCCTGTGTGTGTGTATGTGTACTTGTACAGCTATACATGTGAGGACCAGTTTGAGTTTTAAACCATCAGAGTGAGGACATTTTGGAAAGTGGGGACATTTTGGCCGGTCCTTCCAAGGGCTGTTTGAGGATTAAGACTTTATAATAACTAGGTTATTATAATTAGGTTTAAGTTATGTTAAGAGTAATGGTTAAGGTTAGGTATTTGTTTTCGATGGTTAGGGTAAGGGGCTAGGGAAAACATTATGTCAATGAGTGTCCTCACAAAGATAGCCATACAAACGTGTGTGTGTGCGGAATAAACTGAAAGATTAAAGATTTCCTGTTGGTGAGTAAGCCTCATCCCTCGTTTTGCAGACGGGTGAATCAGCGAGACGCTCCAGGCCTCGTTCACATCAAACGCGTGTTTGCGGCATTTTATGTGAACCCTTTAACTGCGGTTTCATTCGACAGTCCAGGTGAGAGCGACGCGTCGGCCTCGGCACATCCACCTTTTAAAAAGTCAACTCTCTTCTCCCTGCACTCCTCCCAGACAACTGCGGCGTGTTGTGGTAGGAGTGAGAACATAATCTGAACAGGAAATTGCTCCGGAACACAGGGGTTTATGGGTATATGGAGACAGATTATAACGTCTTAAAGCCAAGTCAGTGATGCTTGGAAAGCATAACAGAAAAAAAATAACCGAGGGCAGATTTCAGTCTGGGCTGATGCTCAGATTCTATTTTTGTATGTATTTCTAACCGGTTTGTACAACAGAGAAGGTTAATTATAAGAGCACAAACCCATTATGCTGAGCTGGAGTTTAAGGGACTAGAATTAGACTCGTTTTATGTCCCCCCCAGGGCCAAATATACAACTTAGCAGGGAGTTACAAAAAGTCTAATAAATAGTATATTCCGTCTGTGTTGTTTTTAATTGTCTGTAAACTCTGGTTCACCTGTAGTTTAGCAGTGTGGGTCCAAATCAAACGGTAATTTTCAGCAGGATTTCATCCAAATAAAACCATAATCTGATCATAGCCAACAGTGCAGTGCAGCTTCAGGCAGGAAGAGCCTGAGCATACACCTTGATATATTGCTCAGCTGGTTACACACCATCAACTCTGACTCCGGCCTCTGTTCTCCTCCTCCCTCGGTGTGACATTTCTCCTTTACTTCATCTTTACCGTTCTTGTTGTGTTGTTGCACATTGAGATTTTGGGAAAAAAACAATTTGTCTCAGCATAGAATGTGATAAATGAAAGCCATATGTCTTGGCGAGGAACAGATTGAGCCCCGTGTGTGTTGACAGTACATTTTGTCCCAGTGGGGCTTCCATCTAAGCCTTGACATTTTCAGACAATATTGCGGTGTTGAGCCACAGTTAGGATTTCATAAGTCAAGCTAACACTAGAGATGTATGGGCGTGTGTGTAGTGTGTGTTGCTGCTATAACATTAGGATGTCACAATACTTATTACTTTCTGCAGTGTGTGTGTGTGTGTGTGTCGTACTCTGAATATGTGTTCCTTTGAATTCCTCTCACTGTCACTCTGTTTGTCCTTTTGTTTCATGAGGCTGTCTGCTTGTTGTCTGGGATAAGATGACACATTATTTTTCCATATTTATCTGTCTATCTCTCCCCATTTCTGCCTTTTATCCAGATGTTTTTTTTATTTTTTATTCTTGTTTTGCCCGGGTATCCGTGCCATTAGGGCTGCACACTCTCCAAGGCCTTGATGCTATCTGCCGCATGATATCTGAACTAATGCTGCACTTTTCCACCATCCCCATGAGCAATTGTTTGGTAAAAACAGACTTGCCTCTCTTTTCAGCCACCAAAAGTCAGAAGAAATGGCCTGATAGAAGGCTGAGAGGTTTCAGTTTTATATTTCAATGTACTTATCTGCTCTTACAGCCTCTGCTCTAACACAGAGGAAAGAGACGTCTGCAGTCCTGATGCATTATAGATGCACAGGAAATGCGTGAAGGCGGATTTCTACCACTGTGATTACATGTTTTTCTGTTAGTGGGCTTCTTGTTACACGTGTTAGGATGTCATACAGATGGGTGAGGAAAAATACTAGAGGATAAGGGAAGGAGCAGAGAGACAGTGCTCCAACACACACAGAGCCACTGAATGTTTAGATGAGTGTTCTGTCTAAATGATGTTAATGATGGGCGGGGGCCTGTAATCTCCAGATCTCTCTGGGAGATTTTGGACAGAAGAGTCAGAGAAGATTTGGTAACATTTTATTTGACGCCTATCTATATAATGCATTATAACCAGTTATAATGCAGTTATAGCACTGTATAACACTCATAAATGATAATAATGCTTTATAACAATAATCATAACAGACTATAAAGCATTTTATCATGACTTATAAGGTCAGGTGTTATAATACGTTACAATTGTTAGTAACTCGCTGACAATGCCCACATAATGCATTATAAATATAGTTATAATGTGTTATAATTGGCTTATAAACGTGTATAACTATCATTATAAACACTCAGAAATGATCATCAGGCTTTATAACGATAAGCATAACACATTGTAGAGCATTTTAACTCTATTATGATACTTGACCTTATAAGCCATTACACAATTATGCTTGTTGTTATAAAGCCTTATGATAATTTATGAGTGTTTATAATGACAGTTTTACATGTTTATAAGCCAATTATAACACATTATAACTCTATTTATAATGCATTATAAATGTGGGCATTGTCAGCCAGTTACTAACAATTATAACATAATAATACCTGACCTTATAAGTCATGATAAAATTCTCTATATTGTGTTGTGATTATTGTTATAAAGCATTATGATAATTTATGAGTGTTTATAACTATAGTTATGCAGTGCTATAACTGCATTATAACTCATTATAAGTGCGTATTATAATGCGTTATAGAGATAGGCGTCAAATAAAGTGTTACTGAAGATTTTTACCCTAATTAAACAGCTTCAGAGTAATTGTGATGGTTAAATGACTTGTTCCAGGGAGAGTGGAGGCTTTCTGTCTTCCACCTAGCGTCTCTTGGATGAAAACCAACCTTGTAAGATCAGCGTCTCTGACCCGGTGTCCCATCTCTCGTCTAGTGAGAAACGACTCTCATCAAAACACAGAATAACAGAATGGTTCATCCCTCCAGTAGAGTCTAGACTTTTTTATTTAGATTTAAATTTTAAAACAGGTGATTTCTTTTCACTTTTATTACATCTGGGATTTAAGTGAGTAAAAGAGATTTAACAAGTTGAACATGTTTTTGTTAGTTTAACAATGGCACATTTGTGTGGATCATGTGTTAAGCTTGTTTGATGCACAATCTGGCAAACTGGATGTCAGACAGACACACTCGCACCTGTATGGATCCACGTGTGATGATGGTTTATAATAAAGGTTGACTGCCATGCAAATTAACGGGGGTTTCCCGGGAGATTATCTCGAGAAAAACAAGTGTTGG
>NW_028155179.1:0-51701 GCF_905171665.1 Trachurus trachurus | reverse complement strand
TTTATACCAAAAAATTAAAATTTCTCCAAACTCGGATATATCATCTGGGGGTCCGAGGGGAGTCCAACGCAGAAGGTTTGGTTGAAATCGGGCCGGTGGTTTTGGAGAAAATGACCAAAAACCAAACAGGCGATTTTAAAAAGACGACAGGTACGCGCCTGTCGTCTTTTTTTGACCAAATTTTTTTTTTTTTTTTGACCAAAAATTAAAATTTCTCCAAACTCGGATATATCATCTGGGGGTCCGAGGGGAGTCCAACGCAGAAGGTTTGGTTGAAATCGGGCCGGTGGTTTTGGAGAAAATGACCAAAAACCAAACAGGCGATTTTAAAAAAGACGACAGGTACGCGCCTGTCTTTTTTTTGACCAATTTTTTTTTTTTTTTTTACCAAAAATTAAAATTTCTCCAAATTTCTCCAAACTCGGATATATCATCTGGGGGTCCGAGGGGAGTCCAACGCAGAAGGTTTGGTTGAAATCGGGCCGGTGGTTTTGGAGAAAATGACCAAAAACCAAACAGGCGATTTTAAAAAGACGACAGGTACGCGCCTGTCGTTTTTTTGACCAAATTTTTTTTTTTTTTTGACCAAAAATTAAATATTTCTCCAAACTCGGATATATCATCTGGGGGTCCGAGGGGAGTCCAACGCAGAAGGTTTGGTTGAAATCGGGCCGGTGGTTTTGGAGAAAATGACCAAAAACCAAACAGGCGATTTTAAAAAGACGACAGGTACGCGCCTGTCGTTTTTTTTGACCAATTTTTTTTTTTTTTTTGACCAAAAATTAATATTTTCTCCAAACTCGGATATATCATCTGGGGGTCCGAGGGGAGTCCAACGCAGAAGGTTTGGTTGAAATCGGGCCGGTGGTTTTGGAGAAAATGACCAAAAACCAAACAGGCGATTTTAAAAAGACGACAGGTACGCGCCTGTCGTCTTTTTTTGACCAAATTTTTTTTTTTTTTTGACCAAAAATTAAAATTTCTCCATACTCGGATATATCATCTGGGGGTCCGAGGGGAGTCCAACGCAGAAGGTTTGGTTGAAATCGGGCCGGTGGTTTTGGAGAAAATGACCAAAAACCAAACAGGCGATTTTAAAAAGACGACAGGTACGCGCCTGTCGTCTTTTTTTGACCAAATTTTTTTTTTTTTTTACCAAAAATTAAAATTTCTCCAAATTTCTCCAAACTCGGATATATCATCTGGGGGTCCGAGGGGAGTCCAACGCAGAAGGTTTGGTTGAAATCGGCCGGTGGTTTTGGAGAAAATGACCAAAAACCAAACAGGCGATTTTAAAAAGACGACAGGTACGCGCCTGTCGTCTTTTTTTGACCAAATTTTTTTTTTTTTTTTTACCAAAAATTAAAATTTCTCCAAAATTTTTCCAAACTCGGATATATCATCTGGGGGTGCGAGGGGAGTCCAACGCAGAAGGTTTGGTTGAAATCGGGCCGGTGGTTTTGGAGAAAATGACCAAAAACCAAACAGGCGATTTTAAAAAGACGACAGGTACGCGCCTGTCGTCTTTTTTTGACCAAATTTTTTTTTTTTTTTACCAAAAATTAAAATTTCTCCAAATTTCTCCAAACTCGGATATATCATCTGGGGGTCCGAGGGGAGTCCAACGCAGAAAGGTTTGGTTGAAATCGGGCCGGTGGTTTTGGAGAAAATGACCAAAACCAAACAGGCGATTTTAAAAGAGACGCAGGTACGCGCCTGTCGTTTTTTTTGACCAAATTTTTTTTTTTTTTTGACCAAAAATTAAAATTTCTCCAAATTTCTCCAAACTCGATATATCATCTGGGGGTCCGAGGGGAGTCCAACGCAGAAGGTTTGGTTGAAATCGGGCCGGTGGTTTTGGAGAAAATGACCAAAAACCAAACAGGCGATTTTAAAAAGACGACAGGTACGCGCCTGTCGTCTTTTTTTGACCAAATTTTTTTTTTTTTTTTGACCAAAAATTTAAATTTCTCCAAACTCGGATATATCATCTGGGGGTCCGAGGGGAGTCCAACGCAGAAGGTTTGGTTGAAATCGGGCCGGTGGTTTTGGAGAAAATGACCAAAAACCAAACAGGCGATTTTAAAAAGACGACAGGTACGCCGTTCTTTTTTTGACCAAATTTTTTTTTTTTTTTGACAAAAATTAAAATTTCTCCAAACTCGGATATATCATCTGGGGGTCCGAGGGGAGTCCAACGCAGAAGGTTTGGTTGAAATCGGGCCGGTGGTTTTGGAGAAAATGACCAAAAACCAAACAGGCGATTTTAAAAAGACGACAGGTACGCGCCTGTCGTCTTTTTTTGACCAAATTTTTTTTTTTTTTTTTGACCAAAAATTAAAATTTCTCCAAACTCGGATATATCATCTGGGGGTCCGAGGGGAGTCCAACGCAGAGGTTTGGTTGAAATCGGGCCGGTGGTTTTGGAGAAAATGACCAAAAACCAAACAGGCGATTTTAAAAAGACGACAGGTACGCGCTGTCGTCTTTTTTTGACCAAATTTTTTTTTTTTTTGACCAAAAATTAAAATTTCTCCAAACTCGGATATATCATCTGGGGGTCCGAGGGGAGTCCAACGCAGAAGGTTTGGTTGAAATCGGGCCGGTGGTTTTGGAGAAAATGACCAAAAACAAACAGGCGATTTTAAAAAGACGACAGGTACGCGCCTGTCGTCTTTTTTGACCAAAATTTTTTTTTTTTTTTGACCAAAAATTAAAATTTCTCCAAATTTCTCCAAACTCGGATATCATCTGGGGGTCCGAGGGAGTCCAACGCAGAAGGTTTGGTTGAAATCGGGCCGGTGGTTTTGGAGAAAATGACCAAAAACCAAACAGGCGATTTTAAAAAGACGACAGGTACGCGCCTGTCGTTTTTTTTTGACCAAATTTTTTTTTTTTTTTTACCAAAAATTAAAATTTTTTCAAATTTTTTCAAACTCGGATATATCATTTGGGGGTCCGAGGGGAGTCCAACGCAGAAGGTTTGGTTGAAATCGGCCGGGGGTTTTGGAGAAAATGACCCCAAACAGGCGATTTTAAAAAGACGACAGGTACGCGCCTGTCGTTTTTTTTGACCAAATTTTTTTTTTTTTTGACAAAAATTAAAATTTCTCTCCAAACTCGGATATATCATCTGGGGGTCCGAGGGGAGTCCAACGCAGAAGGTTTGGTTGAAATCGGGCCGGTGGTTTTGGAGAAAATGACCAAAAACCAAACAGGCGATTTTAAAAAGACGACAGGTACGCGCCTGTCGTTTTTTTTGACCAATTTTTTTTTTTTTTTTGACCAAAAATTTAAAATTTCTCCAAACTCGGATATATCATCTGGGGTCCGAGGGGAGTCCAACGCAGAAGGTTTGGTTGAAATCGGGCCGGTGGTTTTGGAGAAAATGACCAAAAACCAAACAGGCGATTTTAAAAAGACGACAGGTAGCGCCTGTCGTCTTTTTTTGACCAAATTTTTTTTTTTTTTGACCAAAAATTAAAATTTTTTCTCCAAACTCGGATATATCATCTGGGGGTCCGAGGGGAGTCCAACGCAGAAGGTTTGGTTGAAACCGGCCGGTGGTTTTGGAGAAAATGACCAAAAACCAAACAGGCGATTTTAAAAGACGACAGGTACGCGCCTGTCGTCTTTTTTTGACCAAATTTTTTTTTTTTTTTTGACCAAAAATTAAAATTTCTCCAAACTCGGATATATCATCTGGGGGTCCGAGGGGAGTCCAACGCAGAAGGTTTGGTTGAAATCGGGCCGGTGGTTTTGGAGAAAATGACCAAAAACCAAACAGGCGATTTTAAAAAGACGACAGGTACGCGCCTGTCGTTTTTTTGACCAAATTTTTTTTTTTTTTTGACCAAAAATTAAAATTTTCTCCAAACTCGGATATATCATCTGGGGTCCGAGGGGAGTCCAACGCAGAAGGTTTGGTTGAAATCGGGCCGGTGGTTTTGGAGAAAATGACCAAAAACCAAACAGGCGATTTTAAAAAGACGACAGGTACGCGCCTGTCTTTTTTTGACCAAATTTTTTTTTTTTTTTTGACCAAAAATTAAAATTTCTCCAAACTCGGATATATCATCTGGGGGTCCGAGGGAGTCCAACGCAGAAGGTTTGGTTGAAATCGGGCCGGTGGTTTTGGAGAAAATGACCAAAAACCAAACAGGCGATTTTAAAAAGACGACAGGTACGCGCCTGTCGTTTTTTTTGACCAAATTTTTTTTTTTTTTTGACCAAAAATTAAAATTTCTCCAAACTCGGATATATCATCTGGGGGTCCGAGGGGAGTCCAACGCAGAAGGTTTGGTTGAAATCGGGCCGGTGGTTTTGGAGAAAATGACCAAAAAACCAAACAGGCGATTTTAAAAAGACGACAGGTACGCGCCTGTCGTCTTTTTTTTGACCAATTTTTTTTTTTTTTTGACCAAAAATTTAAAATTTTTCTCCAAACTCGGATATATCATCTGGGGGTCCGAGGGGAGTCCAACGCAGAAGGTTTGGTTGAAATCGGGCCGGTGGTTTTGGAGAAAATGACCAAAAACCAAACAGGCGATTTTAAAAAGACGACAGGTACGCGCCTGTCGTTTTTTTGACCAAATTTTTTTTTTTTTTTGACCAAAAATTAAAATTTTTTCTCCAAACTCGGATATATCATCTGGGGGTCCGAGGGGAGTCCAACGCAGAAGGTTTGGTTGAAATCGGGCCGGTGGTTTTGGAGAAAATGACCAAAAACCAAACAGGCGATTTTAAAAAGACGACAGGTACGCGCCTGTCTTTTTTTGACCAAATTTTTTTTTTTTTTTGACCAAAAATTAAAATTTCTCCAAACTCGGATATATCATCTGGGGGTCCGAGGGGAGTCCAACGCAGAAGGTTTGGTTGAAATCGGGCCGGTGGTTTTGGAGAAAATGACCAAAAACCAAACAGGCGATTTTAAAAAGACGACAGGTACGCGCCTGTCGTTTTTTTTGACCAAATTTTTTTTTTTTTTTTGACCAAAATTAAAATTTCTCCAAACTCGGATATATCATCTGGGGGTCCGAGGGGAGTCCAACGCAGAAGGTTTGGTTGAAATCGGGCCGGTGGTTTTGGAGAAAATGACCAAAAACCAAACAGGCGATTTTAAAAAGACGACAGGTACGCGCCTGTCGTTTTTTGACCAAATTTTTTTTTTTTTTTTGACCAAAAATTAAAATTTCTCCAAACTCGGATATATCATCTGGGGGTCCGAGGGGAGTCCAACGCAGAAGGTTTGGTTGAAATCGGGCCGGTGGTTTTGGAGAAAATGACCAAAAACCAAACAGGCGATTTTAAAAAGACGACAGGTACGCGCTGTCGTTTTTTTTGACCAATTTTTTTTTTTTTTTACCAAAAATTTAAAATTTCTCCAAACTCGGATATATCATCTGGGGGTCCGAGGGGAGTCCAACGCAGAAGGTTTGGTTGAAATCGGGCCGGTGGTTTTGGAGAAAATGACCAAAAACCAAACAGGCGATTTTAAAAAGACGACAGGTACGCGCCTGTCGTTTTTTTGACCAAATTTTTTTTTTTTTTTGACCAAAAATTAAAATTTCTCCAAATTTCTCCAAACTCGGATATATCATCTGGGGGTCCGAGGGGAGTCCAACGCAGAAGGTTTGGTTGAAATCGGGCCGGTGGTTTTGGAGAAAATGACCAAAAACCAAACAGGCGATTTTAAAAAGACGACAGGTACGCGCCTGTCTTTTTTTGACCAAATTTTTTTTTTTTTTTTGACCAAAAATTAAAATTTCTCCAAACTCGGATATATCATCTGGGGGTCCGAGGGGAGTCCAACGCAGAAGGTTTGGTTGAAATCGGGCCGGTGGTTTTGGAGAAAATGACCAAAAACCAAACAGGCGATTTTAAAAAGACGACAGGTACGCGCCTGTCGTTTTTTTGTCCAAATTTTTTTTTTTTTTTTTGACCAAAAATTAAAATTTCTCCAAACTCGGATATATCATCTGGGGGTCCGAGGGGAGTCCAACGCAGAAGGTTTGGTTGAAATCGGGCCGGTGGTTTTGGAGAAAATGACCAAAAACCAAACAGGCGATTTTAAAAAGACGACAGGTACGCGCCTGTCTTTTTTGACCAAATTTTTTTTTTTTTTTGACCAAAAATTAAAATTTCTCCAAACTCGGATATATCATCTGGGGGTCCGAGGGGAGTCCAACGCAGAAGGTTTGGTTGAAATCGGGCCGGTGGTTTTGGAGAAAATGACCAAAAACCAAACAGGCGATTTTAAAAAGACGACAGGTACGCGCCTGTCGTTTTTTTTGACCAAATTTTTTTTTTTTTTTGACCAAAAATTAAAATTTCTCCAAACTCGGATATATCATCTGGGGGTCCGAGGGGAGTCCAACGCAGAAGGTTTGGTTGAAATCGGGCCGGTGGTTTTGGAGAAAATGACCAAAAACCAAACAGGCGATTTTAAAAAGACGACAGGTACGCGCCTGTCGTTTTTTTTGACCAAATTTTTTTTTTTTTTTTGACCAAAAATTAAAATTTCTCTTTTCCAAACTCGGATATATCATCTGGGGGTCCGAGGGGAGTCCAACGCAGAAGGTTTGGTTGAAATCGGGCCGGTGGTTTTGGAGAAAATGACCAAAAACCAAACAGGCGATTTTAAAAAGACGACAGGTACGCGCCTGTCGTTTTTTTTGACCAAATTTTTTTTTTTTTTTGACCAAAAATTAAAATTTCTCCAAATTTCTCCAAACTCGGATATATCATCTGGGGGTCCGAGGGGAGTCCAACGCAGAAGGTTTGGTTGAAATCGGGCCGGTGGTTTTGGAGAAAATGACCAAAAACCAAACAGGCGATTTTAAAAAGACGACAGGTACGCGCCTGTCGTTTTTTTTGAACAAATTTTTTTTTTTTTTTGCCCAAAAATTAAAATTTTCCAAATTTCTCCAAACTCGGATATATCATCTGGGGGTCCGAGGGGAGTCCAACGCAGAAGGTTTGGTTGAAATCGGGCCGGTGGTTTTGGAGAAAATGACCAAAAACCAAACAGGCGATTTTAAAAAGACGACAGGTACGCGCCTGTCGTTTTTTTGACCAAATTTTTTTTTTTTTTTGACCAAAAATTTAATTTTCTCCAAACTCGGATATATCATCTGGGGGTCCGAGGGGAGTCCAACGCAGAAGGTTTGGTTGAAATCGGGCCGGTGGTTTTGGAGAAAATGACCAAAAACCAAACAGGCGATTTTAAAAAGACGACAGGTACGCGCCTGTCTTTTTTTGACCAAATTTTTTTTTTTTTTTTGACCAAAAATTAAAATTTCTCCAAACTCGGATATATCATCTGGGGGTCCGAGGGGAGTCCAACGCAGAAGGTTTGGTTGAAATCGGGCCGGTGGTTTTGGAGAAAATGACCAAAAACCAAACAGGCGATTTTAAAAAGACGACAGGTACGCGCCTGTCGTTTTTTTTGACCAAATTTTTTTTTTTTTTTGACCAAAAATTAAAATTTCTCCAAACTCGGATATATCATCTGGGGGTCCGAGGGGAGTCCAACGCAGAAGGTTTGGTTGAAATCGGGCGGTGGTTTTGGAGAAAATGACCAAAAACCAAACAGGCGATTTTAAAAAGACGACAGGTACGCGCCTGTCGTTTTTTTTGACCAAATTTTTTTTTTTTTTTGACCAAAAATTAAAATTTCTCCAAACTCGGATATATCATCTGGGGGTCCGAGGGGAGTCCAACGCAGAAGGTTTGGTTGAAATCGGGCCGGTGGTTTTGGAGAAAATGACCAAAAACCAAACAGGCGATTTTAAAAAGACGACAGGTACGCGCCTGTCGTTTTTTTGACCAAATTTTTTTTTTTTTTTGACCAAAATTAAAATTTCTCCAAACTCGGATATATCATCTGGGGGTCCGAGGGGAGTCCAACGCAGAAGGTTTGGTTGAAATCGGGCCGGTGGTTTTGGAGAAAATGACCAAAAACCAAACAGGCGATTTTAAAAAGACGACAGGTACGCGCCTGTCTTTTTTTGACCAAATTTTTTTTTTTTTTTTGACCAAAAATTAAAATTTCTCCAAACTCGGATATATCATCTGGGGGTCCGAGGGGAGGCCAACGCAGAAGGTTTGGTTGAAATCGGGCCGGTGGTTTTGGAGAAAATGACCAAAAACCAAACAGGCGATTTTAAAAAGACGACAGGTACGCGCCTGTCGTTTTTTTTGACCAAATTTTTTTTTTTTTTTGACCAAAAATTAAAATTTCTCCAAACTCGGATATATCATCTGGGGGTCCGAGGGGAGTCCAACGCAGAAGGTTTGGTTGAAATCGGGCCGGTGGTTTTGGAGAAAATGACCAAAAACCAAACAGGCGATTTTAAAAAGACGACAGGTACGCGCCTGTCGTTTTTTTTGACCAAATTTTTTTTTTTTTTTGACAAAAAATTAAAATTTCTCCAAACTCGGATATATCATCTGGGGGTCCGAGGGGAGTCCAACGCAGAAGGTTTGGTTGAAATCGGGCCGGTGGTTTTGGAGAAAATGAAAAAACCAAACAGGCGATTTTAAAAAGACGACAGGTACGCGCCTGTCGTTTTTTTTTGACCAAATTTTTTTTTTTTTTTGACCAAAAATTAAAATTTCTCCAAACTCGGATATATCATCTGGGGGTCCGAGGGGAGTCCAACGCAGAAGGTTTGGTTGAAATCGGGCCGGTGGTTTTGGAGAAAATGACCAAAAACCAAACAGGCGATTTTAAAAAGACGACAGGTACGCGCCTGTCTTTTTTTGACCAAATTTTTTTTTTTTTTTGACCAAAAATTAAAATTTCTCCAAACTCGGATATATCATATGGGGGTCCGAGGGGAGTCCAACGCAGAAGGTTTGGTTGAAATCGGGCCGGTGGTTTTGGAGAAAATGACCAAAAACCAAACAGGCGATTTTAAAAAGACGACAGGTACGCGCCTGTCGTTTTTTTTGACCAATTTTTTTTTTTTTTTTGACAAAAATTAAAATTTTAAATTTCTCCAAACTCGGATATATCATCTGGGGGTCCGAGGGGAGTCCAACGCAGAAGGTTTGGTTGAAATCGGGCCGGTGGTTTTGGAGAAAATGACCAAAAACCAAACAGGCGATTTTAAAAAGACGACTGTTTTTTTTTGACCAAATTTTTTTTTTTTTTTGACCAAAAATTAAAATTTCTCCAAATTTCTCCAAACTCGGATATATCATCTGGGGGTCCGAGGGGAGTCCAACGCAGAAGGTTTGGTTGAAATCGGGCCGGTGGTTTTGGAGAAAATGACCAAAAACCAAACAGGCGATTTTAAAAAGACGACAGGTACGCGTTTTTTTTTTTACCAAATTTTTTTTTTTTTTTGACCAAAATTAAATTTTAAATTTCTCCAAACTCGGATATATCATCTGGGGGTCCGAGGGGAGTCCAACGCAGAAGGTTTGGTTGAAATCGGGCCGGTGGTTTTGGAGAAAATGACCAAAAACCAAACAGGCGATTTTAAAAAGACGACAGGTACGCGCCTGTCGTTTTTTTGACCAATTTTTTTTTTTTTTTGACCAAAAATTAAAATTTCTCCAAACTCGGATATATCATCTGGGGGTCCGAGGGGAGTCCAACGCAGAAGGTTTGGTTGAAATCGGGCCGGTGGTTTTGGAGAAAATGACCAAAAACCAAACAGGCGATTTTAAAAAGACGACAGGTACGCGCCTGTCGTTTTTTTTGACCAAATTTTTTTTTTTTTTTGACCAAAAATTTAAATTTCTCCAAACTCGGATATATCATCTGGGGGTCCGAGGGGAGTCCAACGCAGAAGGTTTGGTTGAAATCGGGCCGGTGGTTTTGGAGAAAATGACCAAAAACCAAACAGGCGATTTTAAAAAGACGACAGGTACGCGCCTGTCGTTTTTTTTGACCAATTTTTTTTTTTTTTTGACCAAAAATTAAAATTTCTCCAAACTCGGATATATCATCTGGGGGTCCGAGGGGAGTCCAACGCAGAAGGTTTGGTTGAAATCGGGCCGGTGGTTTTGGAGGAAAATGACCAAAAACCAAACAGGCGATTTTAAAAAGACGACAGGTAACGCGCCCTGTCGTCTTTTTTTTGACCAAATTTTTTTTTTTTTTTGACCAAAAATTAAAATTTCTCCAAACTCGGATATATCATCTGGGGGTCCGAGGGGAGTCCAACGCAGAAGGTTTGGTTGAAATCGGGCCGGTGGTTTTGGAGAAAATGACCAAAAACCAAACAGGCGATTTTAAAAAGACGACAGGTACGCGCCTGTCGTTTTTTTTTGACCAAATTTTTTTTTTTTTTTGACCAAAAATTAAAATTTCTCCAAACTCGGATATATCATCTGGGGGTCCGAGGGGAGTCCAACGCAGAAGGTTTGGTTGAAATCGGGCCGGTGGTTTTGGAGAAAATGACCAAAAACCAAACAGGCGATTTTAAAAAGACGACAGGTACGCGCCTGTCGTTTTTTTTTGACCAATTTTTTTTTTTTTTTTGACCAAAAATTAAAATTTCCAAATTTCTCCAAACTCGGATATATCATCTGGGGGTCCGAGGGGAGTCCAACGCAGAAGGTTTGGTTGAAATCGGGCCGGTGGTTTTGGAGAAATGACCAAAAACCAAACAGGCGATTTTAAAAAGACGACAGGTACGCGCCTGTCGTTTTTTTGACTAAATTTTTTTTTTTTTTTTGACGAAAATTTAAAATTTTCTCCAAACTCGGATATATCATCTGGGGGTCCGAGGGGAGTCCAACGCAGAAGGTTTGGTTGAAATCGGGCCGGTGGTTTTGGAGAAAATGACCAAAAACCAAACAGGCGATTTTAAAAAGACGACAGGTACGCGCCTGTCGTTTTTTTGACCAAATTTTTTTTTTTTTTGACCAAAAATTAAAATTTCTCCAAACTCGGATATATCATCTGGGGGTCCGAGGGGAGTCCAACGCAGAAGGTTTGGTTGAAATCGGGCCGGTGGTTTTGGAGAATGAAAAAACCAAAAACCAAACAGGCGATTTTAAAAAGACGACAGGTACGCGCCTGTCGTTTTTTTTTGACCAATTTTTTTTTTTTTTTTGACCAAAATTTAAAATTTCTCCAAACTCGGATATATCATCTGGGGGTCCGAGGGGAGTCCAACGCAGAAGGTTTGGTTGAAATCGGGCCGGTGGTTTTGGAGAAAATGACCAAAAACCAAACAGGCGATTTTAAAAAGACGACAGGTACGCGCCTGTCGTTTTTTTTGACCAAATTTTTTTTTTTTTTTAACAAAAATTAAAATTTCTCCAAACTCGGATATATCATCTGGGGGTCCGAGGGGAGTCCAACGCAGAAGGTTTGGTTGAAATCGGGCCGGTGGTTTTGGAGAAAATGACCAAAAACCAAACAGGCGATTTTAAAAAGACGACAGGTACGCGCCTGTCGTTTTTTTTGACCAAATTAAAAAAAAAAATTTCTCCAAACTCGGATATATCATCTGGGGGTCCGAGGGGAGTCCAACGCAGAAGGTTTGGTTGAAATCGGGCCGGTGGTTTTGGAGAAAATGACCAAAAACCAAACAGGCGATTTTAAAAAGACGACAGGTACGCGCCTGTCGTCTTTTTTTGACCAAATTTTTTTTTTTTTTTGACCAAAATTAAAATTTCTCCAAACTCAAACTCGGATATATCATCTGGGGGTCCGAGGGGAGTCCAACGCAGAAGGTTTGGTTGAAATCGGGCCGGTGGTTTTGGAGAAAATGACCAAAAACCAAACAGGCGATTTTAAAAAGACGACAGGTACGCGCCTGTCGTTTTTTTTTGACCAAATTTTTTTTTTTTTTTTGACCAAAAATTAAAATTTCTCCAAACTCGGATATATCATCTGGGGGTCCGAGGGGAGTCCAACGCAGAAGGTTTGGTTGAAATCGGGCCGGTGGTTTTGGAGAAAATGACCAAAAACCAAACAGGCGATTTTAAAAAGACGACAGGTACGCGCCTGTCGTTTTTTTTGACCAATTTTTTTTTTTTTTTGACCAAAAATTAAAATTTCTCCAAACTCGGATATATCATCTGGGGGTCCGAGGGGAGTCCAACGCAGAAGGTTTGGTTGAAATCGGGCCGGTGGTTTTGGAGAAAATGACCAAAAACCAAACAGGCGATTTAAAAAGACGACAGTACGCGCCTGTCGTCTTTTTGTAGACCAATTTTTTTTTTTTTATACCAAAAATTAAAATGTCTCCAAACTCGGATATATCATCTGGAGGGTCCGAGGGGAGTCCAACGCAGAAGGTTTGGTTGAAATCGGGCCGGTGGTTTTGGAGAAAATGACCAAAAACCAAACAGGCGATTTTAAAAAGACGACAGGTACGCGCCCTGTCGTCTTTTTTTTGACCAAATTTTTTTTTTTTTTTTATACCAAAAATTAAAATTCTTCTCCAAACTCGGATATATCATCTGGGGGTCCGAGGGGAGTCCAACGCAGAAGGTTTGGTTGAAATCGGGCCGGTGGTTTTGGAGAAAATGACCAAAAACCAAACAGGCGATTTTAAAAAGACGACAGGTACGCGCCTGTCGTATTTTTTTTGACCAAATTTTTTTTTTTTTTGACCAAAAATTATAATTTCCCAAACTCGGATATATCATCTGGGGGTCCGAGGGGAGTCCAACGCAGAAGGTTTGGTTGAAATCGGGCCGGTGGTTTTGGAGAAAATGACCAAAAACCAAACAGGCGATTTTAAAAAGACGACAGGTACGCGCCTGTCGTTTTTTTTGACCAATTTTTTTTTTTTTTTTACCAAAAATTTAAAATTTCTCCAAACTCGGATATATCATCTGGGGGTCCGAGGGGAGTCCAACGCAGAAGGTTTGGTTGAAATCGGGCCGGTGGTTTTGGAGAAAATGACCAAAAAACCAAACAGGCGATTTTAAAAAGACGACAGGTACGCGCCTGTCGTTTTTTTTTGACCAAATTTTTTTTTTTTTTTTAAAAAATTAAAATTTCTCCAAACTCGGATATATCATCTGGGGGTCCGAGGGGAGTCCAACGCAGAAGGTTTGGTTGAAATCGGGCCGGTGGTTTTGGAGAAAATGACCAAAAACCAAACAGGCGATTTTAAAAAGACGACAGGTACGCGCCTGTCGTTTTTTTTGACCAATTTTTTTTTTTTTTTGACCAAAAATTAAAATTTCTCCAAACTCGGATATATCATCTGGGGGTCCGAGGGGAGTCCAACGCAGAAGGTTTGGTTGAAATCGGGCCGGTGGTTTTGGAGAAAATGACCAAAAACCAAACAGGCGATTTTAAAAAGACGACAGGTACGCGCCTGTCGTTTTTTTTGACCAATTTTTTTTTTTTTTTTTGACCAAAAATTTTAAATTTCTCCAAACTCGGATATATCATCTGGGGGTCCGAGGGGAGTCCAACGCAGAAGGTTTGGTTGAAATCGGGCCGGTGGTTTTGGAGAAAATGACCAAAAACCAAACAGGCGATTTTAAAAAGACGACAGGTACGCGCCTGTCGTTTTTTTTTGACCAAATTTTTTTTTTTTTTTGACCAAAAATTAAAATTTCTCCAAACTCGGATATATCATCTGGGGGTCCGAGGGGAGTCCAACGCAGAAGGTTTGGTTGAAATCGGGCCGGTGGTTTTGGAGAAAATGACCAAAAACCAAACAGGCGATTTTAAAAAGACGACAGGTACGCGCCTCCTGTCGTCTTTTTTTTGACCAATTTTTTTTTTTTTTTTGACCAAAAAAATTCAAATTTCTCAAACTCGGATATATCATCTGGGGGTCCGAGGGGAGTCCAACGCAGAAGGTTTGGTTGAAATCGGGCCGGTGGTTTTGGAGAAAATGACCAAAACCCAACAGGCGATTTTAAAAGACGAAGGTACGCGCCTGTCGTCTTTTTTTGACCAATATTTTTTTTTTTTTTTTGACCAAAAATTAAAATTTCGTCCAAATATCTCCAACTCGGATATATCATCTGGGGTCCGAGGGGAGTCAACGCAGAGGTTTGGTTGAAATCGGGCCGGTGGTTTTGGAGAAAATGACAAAACCAAACAGGCGATTTTAAAAGACGACAGGTACGCGGCCTGTCGTCTTTTTTTGACCAAATTTTTTTTTTTTTTTGACAAAAATTTAAAATTTCTCCAAATTTCTCCAAACCGGATATATCATCTGGGGGTCCGAGGGGAGTCCAACGCAGAAGGTTTGGTTGAAATAGGGGGCCCGGTGGTTTTGGAGGAAAATGACCCAAAAACCAAACAGGCGATTTTAAAAAGACGACAGGTACGCGCCTGTCGTCTTTTTTTGACCAAATTTTTTTTTTTTTTTTGACCAAAATTAACATTTCTCCAAACTCGGATATATCATCTGGGGGTCCGAGGGGATTCCAACGCAGAAGGTTTGGTTGAAATCGGGCCGGTGGTTTTGGAGGGAAAATGACCCCAAAAACCAAACAGGCGATTTTAAAAAGACGACAGGTACGCGCCTGTCGTCTTTTTTGACCAAATTTTTTTTTTTTTATACCAAAAATTAAAATTTCTCCAAACTCGGATATATCATCTGGGGGTCCGAGGGGAGTCCAACGCAGAAGGTTTGGTTGAAATCGGGCCGGTGGTTTTGGAGAAAATGACCAAAAACCAAACAGGCGATTTTAAAAAGACGACAGGTACGCGCCTGTCGTCTTTTTTTGACCAAATTTTTTTTTTTTTTTTTGACCAAAAATTTAATTTTTTCCAAACTCTGATATATCATCTGGGGGTCCGAGGGGAGTCCAACGCAGAAGGTTTGGTTGAAATCGCGCTGGTGGTTTTGGAGAAAATGACCAAAAACCAAACAGGCGATTTTAAAAAGACGACAGGTACGCGCCTGTCGTCTTTTTTTGACCAAATTTTTTTTTTTTTTTTGACCAAAAATTTTATTTTTTCCAAACTCGGATATATCATCTGGGGGTCCGAGGGGAGTCCAACGCAGAAGGTTTGGTTGAAATCGGGCCGGTGGTTTTGGAGAAAATGACCAAAAACCAAACAGGCGATTTTAAAAAGACGACAGGTACGCGCCTGTCGTCTTTTTTTGACCAAATTTTTTTTTTTTTTATACCAAAAATTAAAATTTCTCCAAACTCGGATATATCATCTGGGGGTCCAAGGGGAGTCCAACGCAGAAGGTTTGGTTGAAATCGGGCCGGTGGTTTTGGAGAAAATGACCAAAAACCAAACAGGCGATTTTAAAAAGACGACAGGTACGCGCCTGTCGTCTTTTTTTGACCAAAATTTTTTTTTTTTTTGACCAAAAATTAAAATTTCTCCAAATTTCTCCAAACTCGGATATATCATCTGGGGGTCCGAGGGGAGTACAACGCAGAAGGTTTGGTTGAAATCGGGCCGGTGGTTTTGGAGAAAATGACCAAAAACCAAACAGGCGATTTTAAAAAGACGACAGGTACGCGCCTGTCGTCTTTTTTTGACCAATTTTTTTTTTTTTTTTGACCAAAAATTTAAATTTCTCCAAATTTCTCCAAACTCGGATATATCATCTGGGGGTCCGAGGGGAGTCCAACGCAGAAGGTTTGGTTGAAATCGGGCCGGTGGTTTTGGAGAAAATGACCAAAAACCAAACAGGCGATTTTAAAAAGACGACAGGTACGCGCCTGTCGTCTTTTTTTGACCAAATTTTTTTTTTTTTTTTGACCAAAAATTTAATTTTTTCCAAACTCTGATATATCATCTGGGGGTCCGAGGGGAGTCCAACGCAGAAGGTTTGGTTGAAATCGGGCCGGTGATTTTGGAGAAAATGACCAAAAACCAAACAGGCGATTTTAAAAAGACGACAGGTACGCGCCTGTCGTCTTTTTTTGACCAAATTTTTTTTTTTTTTTATACCAAAAATTAAAATTTCTCCAAACTCGGATATATCATCTGGGGGTCCGAGGGGAGTCCAACGCAGAAGGTTTGGTTGAAATCGGGCCGGTGGTTTTGGAGAAAATGACCAAAAACCAAACAGGCGATTTTAAAAAGACGACAGGTACGCGCCTGTCGTCTTTTTTTGACCAAATTTTTTTTTTTTTTTTTACCAAAAATTAAAATTTCTCCAAACTCGGATATATCATCTGGGGGTCCGAGGGGAGTCCAACGCAGAAGGTTTGGTTGAAATCGGGCCGGTGGTTTTGGAGAAAATGACCAAAAACCAAACAGGCGATTTTAAAAAGACGACAGGTACGCGCCTGTCGTCTTTTTTTGACCAATTTTTTTTTTTTTTTATACCAAAAATTAAAATTTCTCCAAACTCGGATATATCATCTGGGGGTCCGAGGGGAGTCCAACGCAGAAGGTTTGGTTGAAATCGGGCCGGTGGTTTTGGAGAAAATGACCAAAAACCAAACAGGCGATTTTAAAAAGACGACAGGTACGCGCCTGTCGTCTTTTTTTGACCAAATTTTTTTTTTTTTAATACCAAAAATTAAAATTTCTCCAAACTCGGATATATCATCTGGGGGTCCGAGAGGAGTCCAACGCAGAAGGTTTGGTTGAAATCGGGCCGGTGGTTTTGGAGAAAATGACCAAAAACCAAACAGGCGATTTTAAAAAGACGACAGGTACGCGCCTGTCGTCTTTTTTTGACCAATTTTTTTTTTTTTTTTTTACCAAAAATTAAAATTTCTCCAAACTCGGATATATCATCTGGGGGTCCGAGGGGAGTCCAACGCAGAAGGTTTGGTTGAAATCGGGCCGGTGGTTTTGGAGAAAATGACCAAAAACCAAACAGGCGATTTTAAAAAGACGACAGGTACGCGCCTGTCGTCTTTTTTTGACCAAATTTTTTTTTTTTTTTTTACCAAAAATTAAAATTTCTCCAAACTCGGATATATCATCTGGGGGTCCGAGGGGAGTCCAACGCAGAAGGTTTGGTTGAAATCGGGCCGGTGGTTTTGGAGAAAATGACCAAAAACCAAACAGGCGATTTTAAAAAGACGACAGGTACGCGCCTGTCGTCTTTTTTTGACCAATTTTTTTTTTTTTTATACCAAAAATTAAAATTTCTCCAAACTCGGATATATCATCTGGGGGTCCGAGGGGAGTCCAACGCAGAAGGTTTGGTTGAAATCGGGCCGGTGGTTTTGGAGAAAATGACCAAAAACCAAACAGGCGATTTTAAAAAGACGACAGGTACGCGCCTGTCGTCTTTTTTTGACCAAATTTTTTTTTTTTTAATACCAAAAATTAAAATTTCTCCAAACTCGGATATATCATCTGGGGGTCCGAGAGGAGTCCAACGCAGAAGGTTTGGTTGAAATCGGGCCGGTGGTTTTGGAGAAAATGACCAAAAACCAAACAGGCGATTTTAAAAAGACGACAGGTACGCGCCTGTCGTCTTTTTTTGACCAATTTTTTTTTTTTTTTTTTACCAAAAATTAAAATTTCTCCAAACTCGGATATATCATCTGGGGGTCCGAGGGGAGTCCAACGCAGAAGGTTTGGTTGAAATCGGGCCGGTGGTTTTGGAGAAAATGACCAAAAACCAAACAGGCGATTTTAAAAAGACGACAGGTACGCGCCTGTCGTCTTTTTTTGACCAAATTTTTTTTTTTTTTTTTACCAAAAATTAAAATTTCTCCAAACTCGGATATATCATCTGGGGGTCCGAGGGGAGTCCAACGCAGAAGGTTTGGTTGAAATCGGGCCGGTGGTTTTGGAGAAAATGACCAAAAACCAAACAGGCGATTTTAAAAAGACGACAGGTACGCGCCTGTCGTCTTTTTTTGACCAATTTTTTTTTTTTTTATACCAAAAATTAAAATTTCTCCAAATTTCTCCAAACTCGGATATATCATCTGGGGGTCCGAGGGGAGTCCTACGCAGAAGGTGTGGTTGAAATCGGGACGGTGGTTTTGGAGAAAATGACCAAAAACCAAACAGGCGATTTTAAAAAGACGACAGGTACGCGCCTGTCGTTTTATTTTGACCAAATTTTTTTTTTTTTTTTGACCAAAAATTAAAATTTCTCCAAATTTCTCCAAACTCGGATATATCATCTGGGGGTCCGAGGGGAGTCCTATGCAGAAGGTTTGGTTGAAATCGGGCCGGTGGTTCTGGAGAAAATTACCAAAAACCAAACAGGCGATTTTAAAAAGACGACAGGTACGCGCCTGTCGTTTTTTTTTGACCAAATTTTTTTTTTTTTTTGACGAAAATTTAAAATTTCTCCAAACTCGAATATATCATCTGGGGGTCCGAGGGGAGTCCAACGCAGAAGGTTTGGTTGAAATCGGGCCGGTGGTTTTGGAGAAGATGACCAAAAACCAAACAGGCGATTTTAAAAAGATGACAGGTACGCGCCTGTCGTCTTTTTTTGACCAATTTTTTTTTTTTTTTTACGAAAATTTAAAATTTCTCCAAACTCGAATATATCATCTGGGGGTCCGAGGGGAGTCCAACGCAGAAGGTTTGGTTGAAATCGGGCCGGTGGTTTTGGAGAAAATGACCAAAAACCAAACAGGCGAAACCAAACAGGCGATTTTAAAAAGACGACAGGTACGCGCCTGTCGTCTTTTTTTGACCAAATTTTTTTTTTTTTTTTTGACCAAAAATTTAATTTTTTCCAAACTCTGATATATCATCTGGGGGTCCGAGGGGAGTCCAACGCAGAAGGTTTGGTTGAAATCGCGCTGGTGGTTTTGGAGAAAATGACCAAAAACCAAACAGGCGATTTTAAAAAGACGACAGGTACGCGCCTGTCGTCTTTTTTTGACCAAATTTTTTTTTTTTTTTTTGACCAAAAATTTTATTTTTTCCAAACTCGGATATATCATCTGGGGGTCCGAGGGGAGTCCAACGCAGAAGGTTTGGTTGAAATCGGGCCGGTGGTTTTGGAGAAGATGACCAAAAACCAAACAGGCGATTTTAAAAAGATGACAGGTACGCGCCTGTCGTCTTTTTTTGACCAATTTTTTTTTTTTTTTGACGAAAATTTAAAATTTCTCCAAACTCGAATATATCATCTGGGGGTCCGAGGGGAGTCCAACGCAGAAGGTTTGGTTGAAATCGGGCCGGTGGTTTTGGAGAAAATGACCAAAAACCAAACAGGCGAAACCAAACAGGCGATTTTAAAAAGACGACAGGTACGCGCCTGTCGTCTTTTTTTGACCAAATTTTTTTTTTTTTTATACCAAAAATTAAAATTTCTCCAAACTCGGATATATCATCTGGGGGTCCGAGGGGAGTCCAACGCAGAAGGTTTGGTTGAAATCGGGCCGGTGGTTTTGGAGAAAATGACCAAAAACCAAACAGGCGATTTTAAAAAGACGACAGGTACGCGCCTGTCGTCTTTTTTTGACCAAATTTTTTTTTTTTTTTTTTGACCAAAAATTTAATTTTTTCCAAACTCTGATATATCATCTGGGGGTCCGAGGGGAGTCCAACGCAGAAGGTTTGGTTGAAATCGCGCTGGTGGTTTTGGAGAAAATGACCAAAAACCAAACAGGCGATTTTAAAAAGACGACAGGTACGCGCCTGTCGTCTTTTTTTGACCAAATTTTTTTTTTTTTTTTTGACCAAAAATTTTATTTTTTCCAAACTCGGATATATCATCTGGGGGTCCGAGGGGAGTCCAACGCAGAAGGTTTGGTTGAAATCGGGCCGGTGGTTTTGGAGAAAATGACCAAAAACCAAACAGGCGATTTTAAAAAGACGACAGGTACGCGCCTGTCGTCTTTTTTTGACCTAATTTTTTTTTTTTTTATACCAAAAATTAAAATTTCTCCAAACTCGGATATATCATCTGGGGGTCCAAGGGGAGTCCAACGCAGAAGGTTTGGTTGAAATCGGGCCGGTGGTTTTGGAGAAAATGACCAAAAACCAAACAGGCGATTTTAAAAAGACGACAGGTACGCGCCTGTCGTCTTTTTTTGACCAAAATTTTTTTTTTTTTTGACCAAAAATTAAAATTTCTCCAAATTTCTCCAAACTCGGATATATCATCTGGGGGTCCGAGGGGAGTCCAACGCAGAAGGTTTGGTTGAAATCGCGCTGGTGGTTTTGGAGAAAATGACCAAAAACCAAACAGGCGATTTTAAAAAGACGACAGGTACGCGCCTGTCGTCTTTTTTTGACCAAATTTTATTTATTTTTTTTGACCAAAAATTTTATTTTTTCCAAACTCGGATATATCATCTGGGGGTCCGAGGGGAGTCCAACGCAGAAGGTTTGGTTGAAATCGGGCCGGTGGTTTTGGAGAAAATGACCAAAAACCAAACAGGCGATTTTAAAAAGACGACAGGTACGCGCCTGTCGTCTTTTTTTGACCAAAATTTTTTTTTTTTTGACCAAAAATTAAAATTTCTCCAAATTTCTCCAAACTCGGATATATCATCTGGGGGTCCGAGGGGAGTCCAACGCAGAAGGTTTGGTTGAAATCGCGCTGGTGGTTTTGGAGAAAATGACCAAAAACCAAACAGGCGATTTTAAAAAGACGACAGGTACGCGCCTGTCGTCTTTTTTTGACCAAATTTTATTTTATTTTTTTTGACCAAAAATTTTATTTTTTCCAAACTCGGATATATCATCTGGGGGTCCGAGGGGAGTCCAACGCAGAAGGTTTGGTTGAAATCGGGCCGGTGGTTTTGGAGAAAATGACCCAAAACCAAACAGGCGATTTTAAAAAGACGACAGGTACGCGCCTGTCGTCTTTTTTTGACCAATTTTTTTTTTTTTTGACCAAAAATTTAAATTTCTCCAAATTTCTCCAAACTCGGATATATCATCTGGGGGTCCGAGGGGAGTCCAACGCAGAAGGTTTGGTTGAAATCGGGCCGGTGGTTTTGGAGAAAATGACCAAAAACCAAACAGGCGATTTTAAAAAGACGACAGGTACGCGCCTGTCGTCTTTTTTTGACCAATTTTTTTTTTTTTTTTTGACCAAAAATTTAATTTTTTCCAAACTCTGATATATCATCTGGGGGTCCGAGGGGAGTCCAACGCAGAAGGTTTGGTTGAAATCGGGCCGGTGGTTTTGGAGAAAATGACCAAAAACCAAACAGGCGATTTTAAAAAGACGACAGGTACGCGCCTGTCGTCTTTTTTTGACCAAATTTTTTTTTTTTTTTATACCAAAAATTAAAATTTCTCCAAACTCGGATATATCATCTGGGGGTCCGAGGGGAGTCCAACGCAGAAGGTTTGGTTGAAATCGGGCCGGTGGTTTTGGAGAAAATGACCAAAAACCAAACAGGCGATTTTAAAAAGACGACAGGTACGCGCCTGTCGTCTTTTTTTGACCAATTTTTTTTTTCTTTTTTTACCAAAAATTAAAATTTCTCCAAACTCGGATATATCATCTGGGGGTCCGAGGGGACCCAGTGAGCAAAAAGTGGTCCAAAATACGTCGAAAAGACGTGTTTTCCGAACGTCCAGAAGACGTCTTCAGAGGAGCCAGAATGAAAGTTTTTATTACGTCTTTTCTGGACGTTGAATATACGTTTTATTGTGGATGTCATTTAGACGTCATTAAAATACGTTTTCGGGACGTAATTATTGAACGTCCAGAAGACTTCTTCAGAGGAGCCAGAATGAAAGTTTTTATTACGTCTTTTCTAGACGTTTAATAGATGTGTATTTTAGATGTCATATAGACGTCATTAAAATACGTTTTCAGGACATAATTATTGAACATCCAGAAGACGTCTTCAGAGGAGTCAGAATGAAGGTTTTTATTACGTCTTTTCTGAACGTTGGATATACGTTTTATTGTTGATGTTATGTAGACGTCATTAAAATACGTTGTCAGGATGTAATTATCAAACTTCCAGAAGACGTCATTTAAGGAGCCAGAATGAACGTTTTTATTATGTCTTTTCTAGACGTTGTGTAGATGTGTTATCTTGGATGTTATATGGACGTCATTAAAATACGCTTTATTTTTTTTAAATTATTTTTATTATTATAAAATAATAATAAAATATAAAGCAAAAAACGCAACAAAGGCATCTCCTTTTGTGTACAACACAGGAGGAAATTATAAACAAATCAAACACATCGACACACAAACATCGACAAAAAGAAAACGTTTTCAAGACATAATTATTAAACATCCAGAAGACATTATTTCAGGAGGAAAAACTGCTACTTTAAAGATTTCAAATGCAAATACATGACTACAATAAAACATACTTACTGCACTATTTAATGATTCAGATCAAACTGTTACATTTCTCATAAATATAATATAATGGAGGAATATAAATGCATTTGATAGGTCAATAAGACTTTCAGCTCAACTTAATTAAAAGTAAAATACACAACATCATTGCCTGTGTAATGTATTCAGCTTTAAATTTACAACAAACTACTGTTCACAAACAGTTGTTCAAAACAATCACACAATGCAATGTAATAACGAGTAAAATTAAAACATCACAGAGGTCAATGATTCTATACCAGAAGTCATGCAGCAGATGAAGCAGATGAAGAGACGTCCACCTTCCAATAGAGCTCCGGGAGCTGACGTCACGCTGACGTCACGCAGCCCCGAAACTGACAGCGACGCCATTTTGGCAGGAATCAGCAGATTTTCGTAGCGTAGATACAGGGGAGAGACGGGTGCGGAATGAGAATAACAAAGCGATTTTCTCCGAGCCCATACAAGTTTTACATGTATAACTTTGTCAGCATGTAGTATGACCCAACAGAACTGCTAAACATATTGAGGATACGTCTTACTTTGACCGAGTTACGTTCAAGAACCAGCCGTTTTCAGTGACAGAAAAAATTCACTCCGGCGTAATTTTTTCGATCGATCAGCTGTGTTTACCGTTTCAGGTGTCATAGTTATGATAGTTAGACGGATAAATTAGTCCTCAAACACACCCTAAAGCTTGACATGTCAGGGTTTTTCAGTATAGAAGCAACTAGGTTTAAGTGTTGTGGGGAGTCACTGTGGGGAGTAACAGCTGTCCCTCATCCCTCTGCACATTGACAATGAGCCTGCCTGTCACTCTGTCGGTACCGCGATCACACTGTGTGTGTTACAGGATTAATTAAAACACACAACGTAACGTAAACAATATGTAGCCTACATATAGTGCGGGAGGAGGGCAGACGTGGACCGGTGGACCAGGAGAACAGCTGCATAACATTTAGGCAGTAAAATGGAAGATTTTAAGCTGTCTGTTCACATGATCTCACTTTAATTCCAACACATTGGACTTAATATATATAAAAACTAAATAGATAAATATTACCGACCCTTATAATGCCCCCGGGTGCTTTTCAAAAGTATCTCCGGCCGCCGGCGGACGTCCCAGACCTGCAGTATGCGGACACAGCTAAGTTAGGCTACCTGATCAACTTTGCATCGCGCTGCTGCTTTTGCATACACAAGCCTGGAGGGTTACACATGGACGCAGTCTGGCTTTGTGATGAACGTCCAGCTGTGGAATCTACCAGCAAAAACCTGCTGTATCCTCACTAGAAGGGTAAGTGTCGTATCATCCCAGTTAATGCAGTGTAGCATGGCTAACGTTAGCTCGTAGCTGTCCGGGGTGCTGTCGGGGTGCCGGCCGGGAGCTCTCCCCGGTGCTGATCAGCCCGCGGCGGGTGCGGCGGTGCGCTGCGACCGGCTTTGGGTCAGCTTGGAAAGGCTGGAGGCGAAGGAGACTCACATCTTATGTGTTTGCCTCTTTCTTTTCTTTTTGTCACCGTCTTTCCTGCTTGTGTCATTTTGTGGAGCACAAAGAGCATAAAGCTGGCTTTTGTATGCTTGTAGAGTAGTTGATCAGGTAGCTGTGTCCAGATACTGCAGGTCTAGGACGTCCTGTTAGGCAAAAATATTTTTGAAAAGCACCCCGGGGGCATTATTAGGGTCGGTAATATTTAATCCATTTAGTTTTTTTTATATTAAGTCCAATGTGTTGGAATTAAAGTGAGATCATGTGAACTCAGAGGGCTTCAGCGCTTACAGTCAATGCTTCCGCACTGGTCAGTTTCCTGCCAAAATGGCCGCTCGAACGCTGGAGGTCACGTGGGGTCCGGAGCTCTATTGCTAGTATTCAGCTGGCTCCTTGGTGCATGTAGGGAAGAGAAGAGGGGAGAAAAAAAAATTTGTTTTTTATATTATTTAAATTATGCGTACAAATAATGCTCTGGCATCCTTTGCTGCATTCTAATGTCCAACCTAAGTTGTGCCACACTGCACCAGTCTCAAACTAGCAAAGATAGGCTATTTAAGTTGTGCTTTACACCTGATGAAAGATAGAACGCATACACTCGCGTGGAAAAAAGTAACCACTAGATGGCAGAAAACTTAATTCATATGAACAAGGAGAAACAAAGACAGCAGGGGTGCATTTCACAAAGCAGGTTCAACAAACTCTGAGTCTAATCCTAAACTCAGAATTCAGAGTTTTGTGTTTCAGAACAGGTGATAACAGTTAGTTCATTCAACTCTGAGTAACTTGACCCTGAGTTACGGGGAGATGAAAAGCCCTCATCAATGGAACAAAGATAACAGGATTCACCATGGTAACCAGCAAAAAAAAGCCTCACCCCTCCCACTTCTCACAGTGGAGTGAACACACACACTACAAAAAAAAAAATTAAGAGAGAGAGAAGTGTCTGTGTGGTGTCATGTGAGGGTTGTTCAGATAAACTGAGGGTGCAGAACAACGGGAACGATCAAACAAATCCTCATGGAGAATAAAACATCACGTCCTGTCAGCCGCTGCTTTCAGTCTGCAGCTTCAGATAAAAAGGAGAAACTCAGGGTTAGTTGGAGAAAACCTGCTCCCAACCAGGTTAGGTTCACGTGTGCGTTGGAGGTTGCCATAGTAACTGACTCTGAGTTTCAGTTACCTCTCTTTGTGAAACGGGCTGGAGTTACTCCTCTTTACCTGGTTTGAGTTACCTCCCTTTCTGAAACGGAAAACCCAGAGTTTGCCTCATTTCAGGGTTAACAGACTCAAGAGTTTTCACTAAACCTGCTTTGTGAAACAGACCCCAGATCTGTGAATACCTGGAGTCCAGACTCAATACCAGTAACATCAACATGCTACATGTCATTTTCAATTCAAAAAACCTACTCTTGGTCAACAAAGCAGCTCCTGGTCTGGCTACACAGTACATCAAAGACAGTTTAAAACCCCAGCAGACTGCCAGTTGGAAATCTCCAACTCTGCAAGTAAAGATGGCTTTTAATATTTATCCACCTAAAACAGTTTACCTACTAATTTTATGACTTTCTCCATTACTGTGTTCTTTTAAAACCAAACTCAGGACCTCTCTATTTTCTTAAATGTTAGTGGACGGGGCACAACAGCTACACTGCACTTGTTGGAAATTGAATTCCACTTATTTTGAGCAACTGAGGTGAATTACAAACAATGCGTGGTCTGGCAGATAGATGCTCATCAATGACTATTATTGTCAGAACAGTACAAATCAGAATAGAACAGAGATGCCAGAGAAATTTCCTCCAGTGAGAGGAGTTGAACCCCTGACACCTGGTATATGCTGACTGTTCTTCATCAGATCCTACACAAGTTTGATAAATGAGGGGGGGCCATAGTCACTATCTTGGGTGTAAAAAAGTGTTGGAAGGAAAATTCTATAGAGCAGGGCTGTCGCCTTCCATCTAGTTTTGACTTGAACATAACACACATTCATCAGAGATGTGATGATTAAAATTTAAACAGTAATACGGTAATCTGTAACTGTATTGAAAGCGTTAGCTGTTTCATCTCAATGTGTGTGTATCTGTGTTTGTGTTTAATTCCTAGTTTGTTCATTACTTATGTAGGGGGAGGTGCTATACAAATAAAACTGAATTAATCTGAAATAGGTTTTACTGTATGAAAAAATTTAGAAACAAAACTGCATTTGGTGTAGATCTTGGTCTGTTTTCCTACCTGTTTGTGTGCTGAACTCCCCATCATCTTTTGCTCTCTTGTGGTTCTCCAGCATGATGATCTCACAGGTGAAGCACTGCTGTGGGTCCTTGGCTGTGTAAAATACAGTTGGACATAAAGAATATTCAGTCATATTTCACATCTAGTACTTTGGGATATTTGTCATGTGGGGAGGTTCTTGAACGGTGATCTACCCTGCACACATCAGTGTTTACATAAACAGATATAGATATTTTATTGGTCCCTACAGGGAAATTTAGAAACCTCATGTGAACCTAAACACAAAACCAATGAGGACATCTCTTCGTATCAGGTGGAATTATATGTGAATGAAGAGCACTACCTACCAGGCTGAAGTAAGACATAAAGTGAAGTTGTTGATATTTTGAAGTCCCCAAAACAGCATCACACCATCTTGCCGCGCAGTTCTTGATCTCAGCAGACTGGAAAGAGATGAAGGTTGTGCCTAGTAGAATTTACAGTAATGCTACTCCATCTCATATCAGTTAATGTTGTTTTCTTCAATGGCCAGGAAAAAATAGGTTGTTTCCAGTTTAGAATTATAGGGATAGTTCGCCCAAAATTCAAATTTCCCTCATTATCTACTCACCCTCATGTTGACTAAGAGCTGTGGGAATTTTCAGAGTCCTCTGCTCCTTCTCCGAAATTTTTCCGCCGGTCAGTGGAAGAGCAGTGAACTGAGACACTGGGAGCTTCCGCTACAAACAAGCTTAAAATATAGACTTATTTCATTTTTTGCGGACCCCCCTGTAACTCAGAGAAGGAACGAAGGACTCTGAAAATTCTCACAGCTCTTGACATGAGGGTGAGTAGATGGAGTGAAATTTGAATTTTGGGTGAACTGTCCCTTTAGTAATAGCCTATTATTAGTATTAGTTAGACAATTACTTACCAGTCCGAGGGGACCATGAGCAGCAGACTGGAAACAACTCAGTCCAGATGAAGTGAAGGTTGTGCAGGAAACATCTGCTGTTCTGCTGCTCCTCTCCTCATCCTCTGTAACTGTACAAGTATATGACAGTCACTTTTCTGTTATTCACCGACTCTATTCATTTACCTGCAGACTTCAGACCTGGTAGCAACATACACTGAAATTCGCTACTTAATACATTGTGAAACTGTTAGTATAGCTCATGTGCTAATGGCAGGTAATTTTTCATCTCAACACACACGTTAATGAAGCTGCACTGGTTGCAATATCGTCCTCACCTTAGTAAGATGCAGGAAAAAAATACTGCCACGGTCGCAATTACAATCGGCGTTTAACCGACTCCACGGCCGCCCGCAGACACACACACACAAACACAGACACACACACACTCACACACGGAGCTACTGAAACCGATGGCACACAAACAAACGTCACAATAATAACAGAGGAATATTATCTTACCTGTTCTTTTTTTGAAGAATTTAAATTCACTTGGTCTTGACCAGGTTCCGCCCGACGGTTTGTCCATGCCTTTATCCGTTTATCCATGGCATAAAAAAAATCCACATGACGGTGATGCGCATTGTCGCGGTTACCATTTCCCAGCTGCAGTAGCGCGTATTTTCAAATTTGACGGGAAGGCGCGCCCATTGGCCGCGCTGTGATGACAGTCAAACTAACCAATCACGGTCAAATGCTCAGGTTGAGACAGCCAATGGGTGTTGTTTACTATGGTTACATAGTAATAGGGGGGAAAAATACTTAAACGTTTTTTATATGTGCTTAAAACCAATAAATGTGTGCATTTAGTTAATATCATTCATTGATTCCTTCATGATCAAAAGAGAAAAGAGCTGATGTTATGTACATTGTCCTTTTTAAATACATGAATTAAATTAAATAAGTGAAACATTGTATTTTTCATTAATTTATTGAATAAATTTTGAATTAAGTGTTTCTGACAATGAAGAGCACCAGAGGTAGAGACAAGAGACAAAGATGCGGCACTGCATGTTTTTTGATTGAATATTTTGAATGATGTATTATGAAGTTCTGGGCTCACACTGGTTCACACATGTAGAAATGAAGACAACATCAGCCACAGCTGGGTCAAGCTTCAAACCTGATTCTTGCTTCCATGTTCTACCAGGGATCTGCCATGCACTTTTATTGAATTGAGGACCCTTGTCCATACAGTATATTCGTTTTACTGATATACAAGCTGCTCTGGGGCTAGCACCCAAGGCAACTCTGTCGGTGAATTGGCAGCAATGCAAAAAAAGTTTCCTATATTTACATCCAGAATTAGAAAAATTTAAATATTAAAGTGCACAAAAACCATGAACTGTAAACAGAGATTGCCTTGGTAAAAGCTCCACATTTATACAGATATACTTTCATGTGCTTGAATAAAACAGAGAAAGATAGTAATGTTTCATTTACAAAATGGGAAATAAATGAAATCACATTTTTTTTCACATTGAAAAAGACTACGGTCGAAACGTCTACCTGCCTGTCCTACATTAAAGATCACCAAAGGATCTTATATTCAGAGTGTGCTGGTTTTTCTCCCTTTCAAATAAATGAAATCCACCATAATCCTTACAGGACATTCCTGTAATTTCATTGGCCTTTGCACACTTTCAAAAACACTAAATTTACTTCATAAACATTAGAGTTATACAAGTAATTATAAATAATCTTTTAGCAGAACATAATTTGTAACTCCTTTTGGTTGTCTATTGACGTCCAGGACCGGGTTAGGCTGGACGTATAGTCTCAATGTCATTTATCAACTAATTCTGGCTGTCATGTTGACGTTCAGATCAAGGCATAGAGAACGTCTATTTGCAACTCATTTCGGTTGTCTATAGACATCCAGAACCGGGCCAGGCTGGACGTATTGTGTCAATGTCATATATCAACTAATTCTGGCTGTCATGTTGACGTTCAGATCAAGGCATAGCAGAACGTCTATTTGCAACTCATTTCGGTTGTCTATAGACATCCAGAACCGGGCCAGGCTGGACGTATTGTGTCGATGTCATTTATCAACTAATTCTGGATGCCGTATAGACGTTCAGATCAAAGCCTAGCAGAACGTCTATTTGTAACTCAATTTGGTTGTCTATAGATGTCCAGAACCGGGCCAGGCCGGACGTATTGTGTCGATGTCATTTATCAACTAATTCTGGATGCCGTATAGACGTTCAGATCAAAGCCTAGCAGAACGTCTATTTGTAACTCAATTTGGTTGTCTATAGATGTCCAGAACCGGGCCAGGCCGGACGTATAGTCTCAATGTCATATATCAACTAATTCTGGTTGTCATATTTACGTCCAGATCAAGACCTGTCAAAACGTCTATTTGCAACTCATTTTGGTTGTCTATAGACATCCAGAACTGGGCCAGGCTGGACGTATAGTCTCAATGTCATATATCAACTAATTCTGGCTGTCATATAGACGTCCAGATGAAGGCCTAGCAGGACGTCTATTTGCAACTCATTTTGGTTGTCTATAGACGTCCCCAACAGGGCCAGACTTGACATATAGTCTCAGTGTCATATATCAACTAATTCTGGCTGTCATATTGACGTCCAGATCAAGGCCTAGCAGGATGTCTATTTGCGACTCATTTTGGTTGTCTATAGACGTCCTGAACCGGGCCAGGCTGGACGTATAGTCTCAATGTCATTTATCAACTAATTTTGGATGCCGTATAGACGTTCAGATCAAGGCCTAGCAGAACGTCTATTTGTAACTCAATTTGGTTGTCTATAGATGTCCAGAACCAGGCCAGGCCGGACGTATAGTCTCAATGTCATATATCAACTAATTCTGGCTGTCATATTGATGTCCAGATCAAGGCCTAGCAGGACGTCTATTTGCAACTCATTTTGGTTGTCTATAGACGTCCCCAACAGGGCCAGACTTGACATATAGTCTCAGTGTCATATATCAACTAATTCTGGCTGTCATATTGACGTCCAGATCAAGGCCTAGCAGGATGTCTATTTGCAACTCATTTTGGTTGTCTATAGACGTCCAGAACCAGGCCAGGCCGGACGTATAGTCTCAATGTCATATATCAACTAATTCTGGCTGTCATATAAACGTCCAGAACAAGGCATAGCAGAACGTCTATTTGCGACTCATTTTGGTTGTCTATAGACAGCCAGAACTGGGCCAGACGGGACGTATAGTCTCAATGTCATATATCAACTAATTCTGGCTGTCATATTGACGTCCAGAACAAGGCATAGCAGAACGTCTATTTGCGACTCATTTTGGTTGTCTATAGACGTCCAGAACCGGGCCAGGGTGGACGTATAGTCTCAATGTCATTTATCAACTAATTCTGGCTGTCATATAGACGTCCAGATCATGGCCTGGACGGGCCGACGTGATTTCAACCTGTATTGGACGTCCATGGACGTTGCTTGCTCAGTGGGGAGTCCAACGCAGAAGGTTTGGTTGAAATCGGGCCGGTGGTTTTGGAGAAAATGACCAAAAACCAAACAGGCGATTTTAAAAAGACGACAGGTACGCGCCTGTCGTTTTTTTTTGACCAAATTTTTTTTTTTTTTTGACGAAAATTTAAAATTTCTCCAAACTCGAATATATCATCTGGGGGTCCGAGGGGAGTCCAACGCAGAAGGTTTGGTTGAAATCGGGCCGGTGGTTTTGGAGAAAATGACCAAAAACCAAACAGGCGATTTTAAAAAGACGACAGGTACGCGCCTGTCGTCTTTTTTTGACCAAATTTTTTTTTTTTTTATACCAAAAATTAAAATTTCTCCAAACTCGGATATATCATCTGGGGGTCCGAGGGGAGTCCAACGCAGAAGGTTTGGTTGAAATCGGGCCGGTGGTTTTGGAGAAAATGACCAAAAACCAAACAGGCGATTTTAAAAAGACGACAGGTACGCGCCTGTCGTCTTTTTTTGACCAAAAATTTTTTTTTTTTTGACCAAAAATTAAAATTTCTCCAAATTTCTCCAAACTCGGATATATCATCTGGGGGTCCGAGGGGAGTCCAACGCAGAAGGTTTGGTTGAAATCGGGCCGGTGGTTTTGGAGAAAATGACCAAAAACCAAACAGGCGATTTTAAAAAGACGACAGGTACGCGCCTGTCGTCTTTTTTTGACCAAATTTTTTTTTTTTATATACCAAAAATTAAAATTTCTCCAAACTCGGATATATCATCTGGGGGTCCGAGGGGAGTCCAACGCAGAAGGTTTGGTTGAAATCGGGCCGGTGGTTTTGGAGAAAATGACCAAAAACCAAACAGGCGATTTTAAAAAGACGACAGGTACGCGCCTGTCGTCTTTTTTTGACCAAATTTTTTTTTTTTTTATACCAAAAATTAAAATTTCTCCAAACTCGGATATATCATCTGGGGGTCCAAGGGGAGTCCAACGCAGAAGGTTTGGTTGAAATCGGGCCGGTGGTTTTGGAGAAAATGACCAAAAACCAAACAGGCGATTTTAAAAAGACGACAGGTACGCGCCTGTCGTCTTTTTTTGACCAAATTTTTTTTTTTTTTTTTACCAAAAATTAAAATTTCTCCAAATTTCTCCAAACTCGGATATATCATCTGGGGGTCCGAGGGGAGTCCAACGCAGAAGGTTTGGTTGAAATCGGGCCGGTGGTTTTGGAGAAAATGACCAAAAACCAAACAGGCGATTTTAAAAAGACGACAGGTACGCGCCTGTCGTCTTTTTTTGACCATTTTTTTTTTTTTTTTTGACCAAAAATTTAAATTTCTCCAAATTTCTCCAAACTCGGATATATCATCTGGGGGTCCGAGGGGAGTCCAACGCAGAAGGTTTGGTTGAAATCGGGCCGGTGGTTTTGGAGAAAATGACCAAAAACCAAACAGGCGATTTTAAAAAGACGACAGGTACGCGCCTGTCGTCTTTTTTTGACCAAAATTTTTTTTTTTTTTGACCAAAAATTAAAATTTCTCCAAATTTCTCCAAACTCGGATATATCATCTGGGGGTCCGAGGGGAGTCCAACGCAGAAGGTTTGGTTGAAATCGGGCCGGTGGTTTTGGAGAAAATGACCAAAAACCAAACAGGCGATTTTAAAAAGACGACAGGTACGCGCCTGTCGTCTTTTTTTGACCAAATTTTTTTTTTTTTTATACCAAAAATTAAAATTTCTCCAAACTCGGATATATCATCTGGGGGTCCGAGGGGAGTCCAACGCAGAAGGTTTGGTTGAAATCGGGCCGGTGGTTTTGGAGAAAATGACCAAAAACCAAACAGGCGATTTTAAAAAGACGACAGGTACGTGCCTGTCGTCTTTTTTTGACCAAATTTTTTTTTTTTTTATACCAAAAATTAAAATTTCTCCAAACTCGGATATATCATCTGGGGGTCCAAGGGGAGTCCAACGCAGAAGGTTTGGTTGAAATCGGGCCGGTGGTTTTGGAGAAAATGACCAAAAACCAAACAGGCGATTTTAAAAAGACGACAGGTACGCGCCTGTCGTCTTTTTTTGACCAAAATTTTTTTTTTTTTTGACCAAAAATTAAAATTTCTCCAAATTTCTCCAAACTCGGATATATCATCTGGGGGTCCGAGGGGAGTCCAACGCAGAAGGTTTGGTTGAAATCGGGCCGGTGGTTTTGGAGAAAATGACCAAAAACCAAACAGGCGATTTTAAAAAGACGACAGGTACGCGCCTGTCGTCTTTTTTTGACCAATTTTTTTTTTTTTTTATACCAAAAATTAAAATTTCTCCAAACTCGGATATATCATCTGGGGGTCCGAGGGGAGTCCAACGCAGAAGGTTTGGTTGAAATCGGGCCGGTGGTTTTGGAGAAAATGACCAAAAACCAAACAGGCGATTTTAAAAAGACGACAGGTACGCGCCTGTCGTCTTTTTTTGACCAAATTTTTTTTTTTTTTTTTACCAAAAATTAAAATTTCTCCAAATTTCTCCAAACTCGGATATATCATCTGGGGGTCCGAGGGGAGTCCAACGCAGAAGGTTTGGTTGAAATCGGGCCGGTGGTTTTGGAGAAAATGACCAAAAACCAAACAGGCGATTTTAAAAAGACGACAGGTACGCGCCTGTCGTCTTTTTTTGACCAATTTTTTTTTTTTTTTGACAAAAAATTTAAATTTCTCCAAATTTCTCCAAACTCTGATATATCATCTGGGGGTCCGAGGGGAGTCCAACGCAGAAGGTTTGGTTGAAATCGGGCCGGTGGTTTTGGAGAAAATGACCAAAAACCAAACAGGCGATTTTAAAAAGACGACAGGTACGCGCCTGTCGTCTTTTTTTGACCAAATTTTTTTTTTTTTTATACCAAAAATTAAAATTTCTCCAAACTCGGATATATCATCTGGGGGTCCGAGGGGAGTCCAACGCAGAAGGTTTGGTTGAAATCGGGCCGGTGGTTTTGGAGAAAATGACCAAAAACCAAACAGGCGATTTTAAAAAGACGACAGGTACGCGCCTGTCGTCTTTTTTTGACCAATTTTTTTTTTTTTTATACCAAAAATTAAAATTTCTCCAAACTCGGATATATCATCTGGGGGTCCGAGGGGAGTCCAACGCAGAAGGTTTGGTTGAAATCGGGCCGGTGGTTTTGGAGAAAATGACCAAAAACCAAACAGGCGATTTTAAAAAGACGACAGGTACGCGCCTGTCGTCTTTTTTTGACCAAATTTTTTTTTTTTTTGACCAAAAATTTAAATTTCTCCAAATTTCTCCAAACTCGGATATATCATCTGGGGGTCCGAGGGGAGTCCAACGCAGAAGGTTTGGTTGAAATCGGGCCGGTGGTTTTGGAGAAAATGACCAAAAACCAAACAGGCGATTTTAAAAAGACGACAGGTACGCGCCTGTCGTCTTTTTTTGACCAAATTTTTTTTTTTTTTATACCAAAAATTAAAATTTCTCCAAACTCGGATATATCATCTGGGGGTCCGAGGGGAGTCCAACGCAGAAGGTTTGGTTGAAATCGGGCCGGTGGTTTTGGAGAAAATGACCAAAAACCAAACAGGCGATTTTAAAAAGACGACAGGTACGCACGCGCCTGTCGTCTTTTTTTGACCAATTTTTTTTTTTTTTTATACCAAAAATTAAAATTTCTCCAAACTCGGATATATCATCTGGGGGTCCAAGGGGAGTCCAACGCAGAAGGTTTGGTTGAAATCGGGCCGGTGGTTTTGGAGAAAATGACCAAAAACCAAACAGGCGATTTTAAAAAGACGACAGGTACGCGCCTGTCGTCTTTTTTTGACCAAATTTTTTTTTTTTTTTTTTACCAAAAATTAAAATTTCTCCAAATTTCTCCAAACTCGGATATATCATCTGGGGGTCCGAGGGGAGTCCAACGCAGAAGGTTTGGTTGAAATCGGGCCGGTGGTTTTGGAGAAAATGACCAAAAACCAAACAGGCGATTTTAAAAAGACGACAGGTACGCGCCTGTCGTCTTTTTTTGACCATTTTTTTTTTTTTTTTGACCAAAAATTTAAATTTCTCCAAATTTCTCCAAACTCGGATATATCATCTGGGGGTCCGAGGGGAGTCCAACGCAGAAGGTTTGGTTGAAATCGGGCCGGTGGTTTTGGAGAAAATGACCAAAAACCAAACAGGCGATTTTAAAAAGACGACAGGTACGCGCCTGTCGTCTTTTTTTGACCAAATTTTTTTTTTTTTTATACCAAAAATTAAAATTTCTCCAAACTCGGATATATCATCTGGGGGTCCAAGAGGAGTCCAACGCAGAAGGTTTGGTTGAAATCGGGCCGGTGGTTTTGGAGAAAATGACCAAAAACCAAACAGGCGATTTTAAAAAGACGACAGGTACGCGCCTGTCGTCTTTTTTTGACCAAATTTTTTTTTTTTTTTTTACCAAAAATTAAAATTTCTCCAAATTTCTCCAAACTCGGATATATCATCTGGGGGTCCGAGGGGAGTCCAACGCAGAAGGTTTGGTTGAAATCGGGCCGGTGGTTTTGGAGAAAATGACCAAAAACCAAACAGGCGATTTTAAAAAGACGACAGGTACGCGCCTGTCGTCTTTTTTTGACCAATTTTTTTTTTTTTTTGACCAAAAATTTAAATTTCTCCAAATTTCTCCAAACTCTGATATATCATCTGGGGGTCCGAGGGGAGTCCAACGCAGAAGGTTTGGTTGAAATCGGGCCGGTGGTTTTGGAGAAAATGACCAAAAACCAAACAGGCGATTTTAAAAAGACGACAGGTACGCGCCTGTCGTCTTTTTTTGACCAAATTTTTTTTTTTTTTATACCAAAAATTAAAATTTCTCCAAACTCGGATATATCATCTGGGGGTCCGAGGGGAGTCCAACGCAGAAGGTTTGGTTGAAATCGGGCCGGTGGTTTTGGAGAAAATGACCAAAAACCAAACAGGCGATTTTAAAAAGACGACAGGTACGCGCCTGTCGTCTTTTTTTGACCATTTTTTTTTTTTTTTTGACCAAAAATTTAAATTTCTCCAAATTTCTCCAAACTCGGATATATCATCTGGGGGTCCGAGGGGAGTCCAACGCAGAAGGTTTGGTTGAAATCGGGCCGGTGGTTTTGGAGAAAATGACCAAAAACCAAACAGGCGATTTTAAAAAGACGACAGGTACGCGCCTGTCGTCTTTTTTTGACCAAATTTTTTTTTTTTTTTGACCAAAAATTAAAATTTCTCCAAATTTCTCCAAACTCGGATATATCATCTGGGGGTCCGAGGGGAGTCCAACGCAGAAGGTTTGGTTGAAATCGGGCCGGTGGTTTTGGAGAAAATGACCAAAAACCAAACAGGCGATTTTAAAAAGACGACAGGTACGCGCCTGTCGTCTTTTTTTGACCAAATTTTTTTTTTTTTTATACCAAAAATTAAAATTTCTCCAAACTCGGATATATCATCTGGGGGTCCGAGGGGAGTCCAACGCAGAAGGTTTGGTTGAAATCGGGCCGGTGGTTTTGGAGAAAATGACCAAAAACCAAACAGGCGATTTTAAAAAGACGACAGGTACGCGCCTGTCGTCTTTTTTTGACCATTTTTTTTTTTTTTTTGACCAAAAATTTAAATTTCTCCAAATTTCTCCAAACTCGGATATATCATCTGGGGGTCCGAGGGGAGTCCAACGCAGAAGGTTTGGTTGAAATCGGGCCGGTGGTTTTGGAGAAAATGACCAAAAACCAAACAGGCGATTTTAAAAGACGACAGGTACGCGCCTGTCGTCTTTTTTTGACCAAATTTTTTTTTTTTTTTGACCAAAAATTAAAATTTCTCCAAATTTCTCCAAACTCGGATATATCATCTGGGGGTCCGAGGGGAGTCCAACGCAGAAGGTTTGGTTGAAATCGGGCCGGTGGTTTTGGAGAAAATGACCAAAAACCAAACAGGCGATTTTAAAAAGACGACAGGTACGCGCCTGTCGTCTTTTTTTGACCAAATTTTTTTTTTTTTTATACCAAAAATTAAAATTTCTCCAAACTCGGATATATCATCTGGGGGTCCGAGGGGAGTCCAACGCAGAAGGTTTGGTTGAAATCGGGCCGGTGGTTTTGGAGAAAATGACCAAAAACCAAACAGGCGATTTTAAAAAGACGACAGGTACGCGCCTGTCGTCTTTTTTTGACCAAATTTTTTTTTTTTTTATACCAAAAATAAAAATTTCTCCAAACTCGGATATATCATCTGGGGGTCCGAGGGGAGTCCAACGCAGAAGGTTTGGTTGAAATCGGGCCGGTGGTTTTGGAGAAAATGACCAAAAACCAAACAGGCGATTTTAAAAAGACGACAGGTACGCGCCTGTCGTCTTTTTTTGACCAAATTTTTTTTTTTTTTGACCAAAAATTAAAATTTCTCCAAACTCGGATATATCATCTGGGGGTCCGAGGGGAGTCCAACGCAGAAGGTTTGGTTGAAATCGGGCCGGTGGTTTTGGAGAAAATGACCAAAAACCAAACAGGCGATTTTAAAAAGACGACAGGTACGCGCCTGTCGTCTTTTTTTGACCAAATTTTTTTTTTTTTTATACCAAAAATTAAAATTTCTCCAAACTCGGATATATCATCTGGGGGTCCGAGGGGAGTCCAACGCAGAAGGTTTGGTTGAAATCGGGACGGTGGTTTTGGAGAAAATGACAAAAAACCAAACAGGCGATTTTAAAAAGACGACAGGTACGCGCCTGTCGTCTTTTTTTGACCAAATTTTTTTTTTTTTTTGACCAAAAATTTAATTTTTTCCAAACTCTGATATATCATCTGGGGGTCCGAGGGGAGTCCAACGCAGAAGGTTGGTTGAAATCGGGCCGTGGTTTTGGAGAAAATGACCAAAAACCAAACAGGCGATTTTAAAAAGACGACAGGTACGCGCCTGTCGTTTTTTTTTTTGACCAAATTTTTTTTTTTTTTTGACCAAAAATTAAAATTTCTCCAAACTCGGATATATCATCTGGGGGTCCGAGGGGAGTCCAACGCAGAAGGTTTGGTTGAAATCGGGCCGGTGGTTTTGGAGAAAATGACCAAAAACCAAACAGGCGATTTTAAAAAGACGACAGGTACGCGCCTGTCGTCTTTTTTTGACCAAATTTTTTTTTTTTTTATACCAAAAATTAAAATTTCTCCAAACTCGGATATATCATCTGGGGGTCCGAGGGGAGTCCAACGCAGAAGGTTTGGTTGAAATCGGGCCGGTGGTTTTGGAGAAAATGACCAAAAACCAAACAGGCGATTTTAAAAAGACGACAGGTACGCGCCTGTCGTCTTTTTTTGACCAATTTTTTTTTTTTTTTGACCAAAAATTAAAATTTCTCCAAACTCGGATATATCATCTGGGGGTCCGAGGGGAGTCCAACGCAGAAGGTTTGGTTGAAATCGGGCCGGTGGTTTTGGAGAAAATGACCAAAAACCAAACAGGCGATTTTAAAAAGACGACAGGTACGCGCCTGTCGTTTTTTTTGACCAAATTTTTTTTTTTTTTTTACCAAAAATTAAAATTTCTCCAAACTCGGATATATCATCTGGGGGTCCGAGGGGAGTCCAACGCAGAAGGTTTGGTTGAAATCGGGCCGGTGGTTTTGGAGAAAATGACCAAAAACCAAACAGGCGATTTTAAAAAGACGACAGGTACGCGCCTGTCGTTTTTTTTTGACCAAATTTTTTTTTTTTTTTTGACCAAAAATTAAATTTTCTCCAAACTCGATATATCATCTGGGGGTCCGAGGGGAGTCCAACGCAGAAGGTTTGGTTGAAATCGGGCCGGTGGTTTTGGAGAAAATGACCAAAAACCAAACAGGCGATTTTAAAAAGACGACAGGTACGCGCCTGTCGTTTTTTTTGACCAATTTTTTTTTTTTTTTTTTGACCAAAAATTTAAAATTTCTCCAAACTCGGATATATCATCTGGGGGTCCGAGGGGAGTCCAACGCAGAAGGTTTGGTTGAAATCGGGCCGGTGGTTTTGGAGAAAATGACCAAAAACCAAACAGGCGATTTTAAAAAGACGACAGGTACGCGCCTGTCGTTTTTTTTTGACCAAATTTTTTTTTTTTTTTTGACCAAAAATTAAAATTTCTCCAAACTCGGATATATCATCTGGGGGTCCGAGGGGAGTCCAACGCAGAAGGTTTGGTTGAAATCGGGCCGGTGGTTTTGGAGAAAATGACCAAAAACCAAACAGGCGATTTTAAAAAGACGACAGGTACGCGCCTGTCGTCTTTTTTTTGACCAATTTTTTTTTTTTTTTGACCAAAATTTAAAATTTCTCCAAACTCGATATATCATCTGGGGGTCCGAGGGGAGTCCAACGCAGAAGGTTTGGTTGAAATCGGGCCGGTGGTTTTGGAGAAAATGACCAAAAACCAAACAGGCGATTTTAAAAAGACGACAGGTACGCGCCTGTCGTTTTTTTTTGACCAAATTTTTTTTTTTTTTTTTACCAAAAATTAAAATTTCTCCAAATTTCTCCAAACTCGGATATATCATCTGGGGGTCCGAGGGGAGTCCAACGCAGAAGGTTTGGTTGAAATCGGGCCGGTGGTTTTGGAGAAAATGACCAAAAACCAAACAGGCGATTTTAAAAAGACGACAGGTACGCGCCTGTCGTTTTTTTTTGACCAAATTTTTTTTTTTTTTTTGACCAAAATTAAAATTTCTCCAAACTCGGATATATCATCTGGGGGTCCGAGGGGAGTCCAACGCAGAAGGTTTGGTTGAAATCGGGCCGGTGGTTTTGGAGAAAATGACCAAAAACCAAACAGGCGATTTTAAAAAGACGACAGGTACGCGCCTGTCGTTTTTTTTTGACCAAATTTTTTTTTTTTTTTTGACCAAAAATTAAAATTTCTCCAAACTCGATATATCATCTGGGGGTCCGAGGGGAGTCCAACGCAGAAGGTTTGGTTGAAATCGGGCCGGTGGTTTTGGAGAAAATGACCAAAAACCAAACAGGCGATTTTAAAAAGACGACAGGTACGCGCCTGTCGTTTTTTTTTGACCAAATTTTTTTTTTTTTTTTTGACCAAAAATTAAAATTTCTCCAAATTTCTCCAAACTCGGATATATCATCTGGGGGTCCGAGGGGAGTCCAACGCAGAAGGTTTGGTTGAAATCGGGCCGGTGGTTTTGGAGAAAATGACCAAAAACCAAACAGGCGATTTTAAAAGACGACAGGTACGCGCCTGTCGTTTTTTTTGACCAATTTTTTTTTTTTTTTTGACGAAAATTTAAAATTTCTCCAAACTCGAATATATCATCTGGGGGTCCGAGGGGAGTCCAACGCAGAAGGTTTGGTTGAAATCGGGCCGGTGGTTTTGGAGAAAATGACCAAAAACCAAACAGGCGATTTTAAAAAGACGACAGGTACGCGCCTGTCGTTTTTTTTGACCAAATTTTTTTTTTTTTTTTGACCAAAAATTAAAATTTCTCCAAATTTCTCCAAACTCGGATATATCATCTGGGGGTCCGAGGGGAGTCCAACGCAGAAGGTTTGGTTGAAATCGGGCCGGTGGTTTTGGAGAAAATGACCAAAAACCAAACAGGCGATTTTAAAAAGACGACAGGTACGCGCCTGTCGTTTTTTTTTGACCAAATTTTTTTTTTTTTTTTGACGAAAATTTAAAATTTCTCCAAACTCGGATATATCATCTGGGGGTCCGAGGGGAGTCCAACGCAGAAGGTTTGGTTGAAATCGGGCCGGTGGTTTTGGAGAAAATGACCAAAAACCAAACAGGCGATTTTAAAAAGACGACAGGTACGCGCCTGTCGTTTTTTTTTGACCAATTTTTTTTTTTTTTTTGACCAAAAATTAAAATTTCTCCAAACTCGGATATATCATCTGGGGGTCCGAGGGGAGTCCAACGCAGAAGGTTTGGTTGAAATCGGGCCGGTGGTTTTGGAGAAAATGACCAAAAACCAAACAGGCGATTTTAAAAAGACGACAGGTACGCGCCTGTCGTCTTTTTTTGACCAATTTTTTTTTTTTTTTTGACCAAAAATTAAAATTTCTCCAAACTCGGATATATCATCTGGGGGTCCGAGGGGAGTCCAACGCAGAAGGTTTGGTTGAAATCGGGCCGGTGGTTTTGGAGAAAATGACCAAAAACCAAACAGGCGATTTTAAAAAGACGACAGGTACGCGCCTGTCGTTTTTTTTTGACCAAATTTTTTTTTTTTTTTGACGAAAATTTAAAATTTCTCCAAACTCGATATATCATCTGGGGGTCCGAGGGGAGTCCAACGCAGAAGGTTTGGTTGAAATCGGGCCGGTGGTTTTGGAGAAAATGACCAAAAACCAAACAGGCGATTTTAAAAAGACGACAGGTACGCGCCTGTCGTTTTTTTTGACCAAATTTTTTTTTTTTTTTTGACCAAAAATTAAAATTTCTCCAAATTTCTCCAAACTCGGATATATCATCTGGGGGTCCGAGGGGAGTCCAACGCAGAAGGTTTGGTTGAAATCGGGCCGGTGGTTTTGGAGAAAATGACCAAAAACCAAACAGGCGATTTTAAAAAGACGACAGGTACGCGCCTGTCGTTTTTTTTGACCAAATTTTTTTTTTTTTTTGACCAAAAATTAAAATTTCTCCAAACTCGGATATATCATCTGGGGGTCCGAGGGGAGTCCAACGCAGAAGGTTTGGTTGAAATCGGGCCGGTGGTTTTGGAGAAAATGACCAAAAACCAAACAGGCGATTTTAAAAAGACGACAGGTACGCGCCTGTCGTTTTTTTTGACCAAATTTTTTTTTTTTTTTTGACCAAAAATTAAAATTTCTCCAAACTCGGATATATCATCTGGGGGTCCGAGGGGAGTCCAACGCAGAAGGTTTGGTTGAAATCGGGCCGGTGGTTTTGGAGAAAATGACCAAAAACCAAACAGGCGATTTTAAAAAGACGACAGGTACGCGCCTGTCGTCTTTTTTTGACCAAATTTTTTTTTTTTTTTTGACCAAAAATTAAAATTTCTCCAAACTCGGATATATCATCTGGGGGTCCGAGGGGAGTCCAACGCAGAAGGTTTGGTTGAAATCGGGCCGGTGGTTTTGGAGAAAATGACCAAAAACCAAACAGGCGATTTTAAAAAGACGACAGGTACGCGCCTGTCGTCTTTTTTTGACCAAATTTTTTTTTTTTTTTGACCAAAAATTAAAATTTCTCCAAACTCGGATATATCATCTGGGGGTCCGAGGGGAGTCCAACGCAGAAGGTTTGGTTGAAATCGGGCCGGTGGTTTTGGAGAAAATGACCAAAAACCAAACAGGCGATTTTAAAAAGACGACAGGTACGCGCCTGTCGTCTTTTTTTGACCAAATTTTTTTTTTTTTTTTGACCAAAAATTAAAATTTCTCCAAACTCGGATATATCATCTGGGGGTCCGAGGGGAGTCCAACGCAGAAGGTTTGGTTGAAATCGGGCCGGTGGTTTTGGAGAAAATGACCAAAAACCAAACAGGCGATTTTAAAAAGACGACAGGTACGCGCCTGTCGTTTTTTTTGACCAAATTTTTTTTTTTTTTTTGACCAAAAATTAAAATTTCTCCAAACTCGGATATATCATCTGGGGGTCCGAGGGGAGTCCAACGCAGAAGGTTTGGTTGAAATCGGGCCGGTGGTTTTGGAGAAAATGACCAAAAACCAAACAGGCGATTTTAAAAAGACGACAGGTACGCGCCTGTCGTTTTTTTTGACCAAATTTTTTTTTTTTTTTGACCAAAAATTAAAATTTCTCCAAACTCGGATATATCATCTGGGGGTCCGAGGGGAGTCCAACGCAGAAGGTTTGGTTGAAATCGGGCCGGTGGTTTTGGAGAAAATGACCAAAAACCAAACAGGCGATTTTAAAAAGACGACAGGTACGCGCCTGTCGTTTTTTTTGACCAAATTTTTTTTTTTTTTTGACCAAAATTTAAAATTTCTCCAAACTCGAATATATCATCTGGGGGTCCGAGGGGAGTCCAACGCAGAAGGTTTGGTTGAAATCGGGCCGGTGGTTTTGGAGAAAATGACCAAAAACCAAACAGGCGATTTTAAAAAGACGACAGGTACGCGCCTGTCGTTTTTTTTTGACCAAATTTTTTTTTTTTTTTTTGACCAAAAATTAAAATTTCTCCAAACTCGGATATATCATCTGGGGGTCCGAGGGGAGTCCAACGCAGAAGGTTTGGTTGAAATCGGGCCGGTGGTTTTGGAGAAAATGACCAAAAACCAAACAGGCGATTTTAAAAAGACGACAGGTACGCGCCTGTCGTTTTTTTTGACCAAATTTTTTTTTTTTTTTGACGAAAATTTAAAATTTCTCCAAACTCGAATATATCATCTGGGGGTCCGAGGGGAGTCCAACGCAGAAGGTTTGGTTGAAATCGGGCCGGTGGTTTTGGAGAAAATGACCAAAAACCAAACAGGCGATTTTAAAAAGACGACAGGTACGCGCCTGTCGTTTTTTTTTGACCAAATTTTTTTTTTTTTTTTGACCAAAAATTTAAAATTTCTCCAAACTCGGATATATCATCTGGGGGTCCGAGGGGAGTCCAACGCAGAAGGTTTGGTTGAAATCGGGCCGGTGGTTTTGGAGAAAATGACCAAAAACCAAACAGGCGATTTTAAAAAGACGACAGGTACGCGCCTGTCGTTTTTTTTTGACCAAATTTTTTTTTTTTTTTTGACCAAAAATTTAAAATTTCTCCAAACTCGGATATATCATCTGGGGGTCCGAGGGGAGTCCAACGCAGAAGGTTTGGTTGAAATCGGGCCGGTGGTTTTGGAGAAAATGACCAAAAACCAAACAGGCGATTTTAAAAAGACGACAGGTACGCGCCTGTCGTTTTTTTTTGACCAAATTTTTTTTTTTTTTTTGACGAAAATTTAAAATTTCTCCAAACTCGATATATCATCTGGGGGTCCGAGGGGAGTCCAACGCAGAAGGTTTGGTTGAAATCGGGCCGGTGGTTTTGGAGAAAATGACCAAAAACCAAACAGGCGATTTTAAAAAGACGACAGGTACGCGCCTGTCGTTTTATTTTGACCAAATTTTTTTTTTTTTTTGACCAAAAATTAAAATTTCTCCAAACTCGGATATATCATCTGGGGGTCCGAGGGGAGTCCAACGCAGAAGGTTTGGTTGAAATCGGGCCGGTGGTTTTGGAGAAAATGACCAAAAACCAAACAGGCGATTTTAAAAAGACGACAGGTACGCGCCTGTCGTTTTTTTTGACCAAATTTTTTTTTTTTTTTGACCAAAATTTAAAATTTCTCCAAACTCGATATATCATCTGGGGGTCCGAGGGGAGTCCAACGCAGAAGGTTTGGTTGAAATCGGGCCGGTGGTTTTGGAGAAAATGACCAAAAACCAAACAGGCGATTTTAAAAAGACGACAGGTACGCGCCTGTCGTTTTTTTTTGACCTATTTTTTTTTTTTTTTTGACCAAAAATTAAAATTTCTCCAAACTCGGATATATCATCTGGGGGTCCGAGGGGAGTCCAACGCAGAAGGTTTGGTTGAAATCGGGCCGGTGGTTTTGGAGAAAATGACCAAAAACCAAACAGGCGATTTTAAAAAGACGACAGGTACGCGCCTGTCGTTTTTTTTGACCAATTTTTTTTTTTTTTTTGACCAAAAATTAAAATTTCTCCAAACTCGGATATATCATCTGGGGGTCCGAGGGGAGTCCAACGCAGAAGGTTTGGTTGAAATCGGGCCGGTGGTTTTGGAGAAAATGACCAAAAACCAAACAGGCGATTTTAAAAAGACGACAGGTACGCGCCTGTCGTTTTTTTTTGACCAAATTTTTTTTTTTTTTTTGACCAAAAATTAAAATTTCTCCAAACTCGGATATATCATCTGGGGGTCCGAGGGGAGTCCAACGCAGAAGGTTTGGTTGAAATCGGGCCGGTGGTTTTGGAGAAAATGACCAAAAACCAAACAGGCGATTTTAAAAAGACGACAGGTACGCGCCTGTCGTTTTTTTTTGACCAATTTTTTTTTTTTTTTTGACCAAAATAAATTCTCAAATTTCTCCAAACTCGGATATATCATCTGGGGGTCCGAGGGGAGTCCAACGCAGAAGGTTTGGTTGAAATCGGGCCGGTGGTTTTGGAGAAAATGACCAAAAACCAAACAGGCGATTTTAAAAAGACGACAGGTACGCGCCTGTCGTTTTTTTTTGACCAATTTTTTTTTTTTTTTGACGAAAATTTAAAATTTCTCCAAACTCGAATATATCATCTGGGGGTCCGAGGGGAGTCCAACGCAGAAGGTTTGGTTGAAATCGGGCCGGTGGTTTTGGAGAAAATGACCAAAAACCAAACAGGCGATTTTAAAAAGACGACAGGTACGCGCCTGTCGTTTTTTTTTGACCAAATTTTTTTTTTTTTTTGACCAAAAATTAAAATTTCTCCAAACTCGGATATATCATCTGGGGGTCCGAGGGGAGTCCAACGCAGAAGGTTTGGTTGAAATCGGGCCGGTGGTTTTGGAGAAAATGACCAAAAACCAAACAGGCGATTTTAAAAAGACGACAGGTACGCGCCTGTCGTTTTTTTTTGACCAAATTTTTTTTTTTTTTTGACCGAAAAATTAAAATTTCTCCAAACTCGATATATCATCTGGGGGTCCGAGGGGAGTCCAACGCAGAAGGTTTGGTTGAAATCGGGCCGGTGGTTTTGGAGAAAATGACCAAAAACCAAACAGGCGATTTTAAAAAGACGACAGGTACGCGCCTGTCGTTTTTTTTTGACCAAATTTTTTTTTTTTTTTTGACCAAAAATAAAATTTCTCCAAACTCGGATATATCATCTGGGGGTCCGAGGGGAGTCCAACGCAGAAGGTTTGGTTGAAATCGGGCCGGTGGTTTTGGAGAAAATGACCAAAAACCAAACAGGCGATTTTAAAAAGACGACAGGTACGCGCCTGTCGTTTTATTTTGACCAAATTTTTTTTTTTTTTTTTGACCAAAAATTAAAATTTCTCCAAACTCGGATATATCATCTGGGGGTCCGAGGGGAGTCCAACGCAGAAGGTTTGGTTGAAATCGGGCCGGTGGTTTTGGAGAAAATGACCAAAAACCAAACAGGCGATTTTAAAAAGACGACAGGTACGCGCCTGTCGTTTTTTTTTGACCAAATTTTTTTTTTTTTTTTGACGAAAATTAAAATTTCTCCAAACTCGAATATATCATCTGGGGTCCGAGGGGAGTCCAACGCAGAAGGTTTGGTTGAAATCGGGCCGGTGGTTTTGGAGAAAATGACCAAAAACCAAACAGGCGATTTTAAAAAGACGACAGGTACGCGCCTGTCGTTTTTTTTTGACCAATTTTTTTTTTTTTTTTTGACCAAAAATTAAAATTTCTCCAAACTCGGATATATCATCTGGGGGTCCGAGGGGAGTCCAACGCAGAAGGTTTGGTTGAAATCGGGCCGGTGGTTTTGGAGAAAATGACCAAAAACCAAACAGGCGATTTTAAAAAGACGACAGGTACGCGCCTGTCGTTTTTTTTTGACCAATTTTTTTTTTTTTTTTGACCAAAAATTAAAATTTCTCCAAACTCGATATATCATCTGGGGGTCCGAGGGGAGTCCAACGCAGAAGGTTTGGTTGAAATCGGGCCGGTGGTTTTGGAGAAAATGACCAAAAACCAAACAGGCGATTTTAAAAAGACGACAGGTACGCGCCTGTCGTTTTTTTTTGACCAAATTTTTTTTTTTTTTTGACGAAAATTTAAAATTTCTCCAAACTCGGATATATCATCTGGGGGTCCGAGGGGAGTCCAACGCAGAAGGTTTGGTTGAAATCGGGCCGGTGGTTTTGGAGAAAATGACCAAAAACCAAACAGGCCGATTTTAAAAAGACGACAGGTACGCGCCTGTCGTTTTTTTTTGACCAAATTTTTTTTTTTTTTTTGACCAAAAATTAAAATTTCTCCAAATTTCTCCAAACTCGGATATATCATCTGGGGGTCCGAGGGGAGTCCTACGCAGAAGGTTTGGTTGAAATCGGGCCGGTGGTTTTGGAGAAAATGACCAAAAACCAAACAGGCGATTTTAAAAAGACGACAGGTACGCGCCTGTCGTTTTTTTTTGACCAATTTTTTTTTTTTTTTTGACGAAAAATTAAAATTTCTCCAAACTCGAATATATCATCTGGGGGTCCGAGGGGAGTCCAACGCAGAAGGTTTGGTTGAAATCGGGCCGGTGGTTTTGGAGAAAATGACCAAAAACCAAACAGGCGATTTTAAAAAGACGACAGGTACGCGCCTGTCGTTTTTTTTTGACCAAATTTTTTTTTTTTTTTGACCAAAATTAAAATTTCTCCAAACTCGAATATATCATCTGGGGGTCCGAGGGGAGTCCAACGCAGAAGGTTTGGTTGAAATCGGGCCGGTGGTTTTGGAGAAAATGACCAAAAACCAAACAGGCGATTTTAAAAAGACGACAGGTACGCGCCTGTCGTTTTTTTTGACCAAATTTTTTTTTTTTTTTGACCAAAAATTAAAATTTCTCCAAACTCGGATATATCATCTGGGGGTCCGAGGGGAGTCCAACGCAGAAGGTTTGGTTGAAATCGGGCCGGTGGTTTTGGAGAAAATGACCAAAAACCAAACAGGCGATTTTAAAAAGACGACAGGTACGCGCCTGTCGTTTTTTTTGACCAAATTTTTTTTTTTTTTTGACCAAAAATTAAAATTTCTCCAAACTCCAAACTCGGATATATCATCTGGGGGTCCGAGGGGAGTCCAACGCAGAAGGTTTGGTTGAAATCGGGCCGGTGGTTTTGGAGAAAATGACCAAAAACCAAACAGGCGATTTTAAAAAGACGACAGGTACGCGCCTGTCGTTTTTTTTGACCAAATTTTTTTTTTTTTTTGACCAAAATTAAAATTTCCAAATTTCTCCAAACTCGGATATAACACTGGTGGTCCAGGGAGTCCTAGCATAAAGGTGTTGTTGAAATCGGGCCGGTGGTTTTGGAGAAAATGACCAAAAAAAAACCAAACAGGCCGATTTTAAAAAGACGACAGGTACGCCGCCTGTCGATTTTTTTTGACCAAAATATTATTTTTTTTTGACGAAAATTAAAAATTTTCTCCAAAACCGAATATATCATCTGGGGGTTCCCGAGGGGAGTCCTACGCGGAAGGTTTGGTTTGAAATCGGGCCGGTGGTTTTGGGAGAAAATGACCAAAAACCAAACAGGGCGATTTTAAAAGAATCGACGGTACGGCGCCTGTCATTTATTTTGACCAAATTTTTTTTTTTTTTTTTTGACGCAAAATTAAAATTTCTCCAAATTTCTCCACACTCGGATATAATCATCTGTGGGTCCCGAGGGGATCCTATGCAGAAGGTTTTGGTTGAAAATCGGGCCGGTGTTTTGGAGAAAATTACCAAAAACCAAACAGCGGTTTTAAAAAGACGGACAGGTACGCGCCTGTCGTTTTTTTTTGACCAAATTTTTTTTTTTTTTTTTTACAAAAATTAAAATTTCTCCCAAACTCGAATATATCATCTGGGGGTCCGAGGGGAGTCCATACGCAGAAGGTTTGGTTGAAATCGGGCCGGTGGGTTTTGGAGAAAATGACCAAAAACCAACAGGCGATTTTTAAAAAGACGACAGGTACGCGCCTGTCGTTTTTTTTGACCAATTTTTTTTTTTTTTTTTTGACCAAAAATTAAAATTTCTCCAAACTCGGATATATCATCTGGGGGTCCGAGGGGAGTCCAACGCAGAAGGTTTGGTTGAAATCGGGCCGGTGGGTTTTTGGAGAAAATGACCAAAAACCAAACAGGCGATTTTAAAAGACGACAGGTACGCGCCTGTCGTTTTTTTTGACCAATTTTTTTTTTTTTTTTGACCAAAAATTAAATTTCTCCAAACTCGGATATATCATCTGGGGGTCCGAGGGGAGTCCAACGCAGAAGGTTTGGTTGAAATCGGGCCGGTGGTTTTGGAGAAAATGACCAAAAACCAAACAGGCGATTTTAAAAAGACGACAGGTACGCGCCTGTCGTTTTTTTTGACCAATTTTTTTTTTTTTTTTTTGACCAAAAATTTAAAATTTCTCCAAACTCGGATATATCATCTGGGGGTCCGAGGGGAGTCCAACGCAGAAGGTTTGGTTGAAATCGGGCCGGTGGTTTTTGGAGAAAATGACCAAAAACCAAACAGGCGATTTTAAAAAGACGACAGGTACGCGCCTGTCGTTTTTTTTGACCAATTTTTTTTTTTTTTTTGACAAAATTAAAATTTCTCCAAACTCGGATATATCATCTGGGGGTCCGAGGGGAGTCCAACGCAGAAGGTTTGGTTGAAATCGGGCCGGTGGTTTTGGAGAAAATGACCAAAAACCAAACAGGCGATTTTAAAAAGACGACAGGTACGCGCCTGTCGTTTTTTTTGACCAAATTTTTTTTTTTTTTGACCAAAAATTAAAATTTCTCCAAATTTCTCAAACTCGGATATATCATCTGGGGGTCCGAGGGGAGTCCAACGCAGAAGGGTTTGGTTGAAATCGGGCCGGTGGTTTTGGAGAAAATGACCAAAAACCAAACAGGCGATTTTAAAAAGACGACAGGTACGCGCCTGTCGTCTTTTTTGACCAAATTTTTTTTTTTTTTTACCAAAAATTAAAATTTTTCCAAACTCGGATATATCATCTGGGGGTTCCGAGGGGAGTCCAACGCAGAAGGTTTGGTTGAAATCGGGCCGGTGGTTTTGGAGAAAATGACCAAAAACCAAACAGGGGGATTTAAAAAGACGACCAGGTACGCGCCTGTCGTTTTTTTTGACAATTTTTTTTTTTTTTTTGACCAAAAATTAAAATTTCTTCTCCTAACTCGGATATATCATCTGGGGGTCCGAGGGGAGTCCACGCAGAAGGTTTGGTTGAAATCGGGCCCGGTGGTTTTGGAGAAAATGACCAAAAAACCAAACAGGCGATTTTAAAAAAGACGACAGGTACGCGCCTGTCGTTTTTTTTTGACCAATTTTTTTTTTTTTTTTGACAAAAAATTAAAATTTCTCCAAACTCGGAATATATCATCTGGGGGTCCGAGGGGAGTCCAACGCAGAAGGTTTGGTTGAAATCGGGCCGGTGGTTTTGGAGGAAAATGACCAAAAACCAAACAGGCGATTTTAAAAAGACGACAGGTACGCGCCTGTCGTCTTTTTTTGACCAAATTTTTTATTTTTTTGACCAAAAATTAAAATTTCTCCAAACTCGGATATATCATCTGGGGGTCCGAGGGGAGTCCAACGCAGAAGGTTTGGTTGAAATCGGGCCGGTGTTTGGAGGAAAATGACCAAAAACCAAACAGGCGATTTTAAAAAGACGACAGGTACGCGCCTGTCGTTTTTTTTTGACCAATTTTTTTTTTTTTTTTTTGACCAAAAAATTAAAATTTTCACCCCAAAACTCGGATATATCATCTGGGGGTCCGAGGGGAGTCCAACGCAGAAGGTTTGGTTGAAATCGGGCCGGTGGTTTTGGAGGAAAATGACCAAAAACCAAACAGGCGATTTTAAAAAGACGACAGGTTACGCGCCTGTCGTTTTTTTTGACCAATTTTTTTTTTTTTTTTGACCAAAAATTAAAATTTCTCCAAACTCGGATATATCATCTGGGGGTCCGAGGGGAGTCCAACGCAGAAGGTTTGGTTGAAATCGGGCCGGTGGTTTTGGAGAAAATGACCAAAAACCAAACAGGCGATTTTAAAAAGACGACAGGTACGCGCCTGTCGTTTTTTTTGACCAATTTTTTTTTTTTTTTTGACCAAAAATTAAAATTTCTCCAAACTCGGATATATCATCTGGGGGTCCGAGGGGAGTCCAACGCAGAAGGTTTGGTTGAAATCGGGCCGGTGGTTTTGGAGAAAATGACCAAAAACCAAACAGGCGATTTTAAAAAGACGACAGGTACGCGCCTGTCGTCTTTTTTTGACCAAATTTTTTTTTTTTTTTGACCAAAAATTAAAATTTCTCCAACTCGGATATATCATCTGGGGGTCCGAGGGGAGTCCAACGCAGAAGGTTTGGTTGAAATCGGGCCGGTGGTTTTGGAGAAAATGACCAAAAACCAAACAGGCGATTTTAAAAAAAGACAGGCGCGTACCTGTCGTCTTTTTTTTGACCAATTTTTTTTTTTTTTTACCAAAAATTAAAATTTCTCCAAACTCGGATATATCATCTGGGGGTCCGAGGGGAGTCCAACGCAGAAGGTTTGGTTGAAATCGGGCCGGTGGTTTTGGAGAAAATGACCAAAAACCAAACAGGCGATTTTAAAAAGACGACAGGTACGCGCCTGTCGTTTTTTTGACCAATTTTTTTTTTTTTTTGACCAAAAATTTAAATTTCTCCAAACTCGATATATCATCTGGGGTCCGAGGGAGTCCAACGCAGAAGGTTTGGTTGAAATCGGGCCGGTGGTTTTGGAGAAAATGACCAAAAACCAAACAGGCGATTTTAAAAAGACGACAGGTACGCGCCTGTCGTCTTTTTTTGACCAAATTTTTTTTTTTTTTTTGACCAAAAATTAAAATTTCTCCAAACTCGGATATATATCTGGGGGTCCGAGGGGAGTCCAACGCAGAAGGTTTGGTTGAAATCGGGCCGGTGGTTTTGGAGAAAATGACCAAAAACCAAACAGGCGATTTTAAAAAGACGACAGGTACGCGCCTGTCGTTTTTTTTGACCAATTTTTTTTTTTTTTGACCAAAAATTAAAATTTCTCCAAACTCGATATATCATCTGGGGGTCCGAGGGGAGTCCAACGCAGAAGGTTTGGTTGAAATCGGGCCGGTGGTTTTGGAGAAAATGACCAAAAACCAAACAGGCGATTTTAAAAAGACGACAGGTACGCGCCTGTCGTTTTTTTTGACCAATTTTTTTTTTTTTTTTTACCAAAAATTGAAATTTCTCCAAACTCGATCTATCATCTGGGGGTCCGAGGGGAGTCCAACGCAGAAGGTTTGGTTGAAATCGGGCCGGTGGTTTTGGAGAAAATGACCAAAAACCAAACAGGCGATTTTAAAAAGACGACAGGTACGCGCCTGTCGTCTTTTTTTGACCAAATTTTTTTTTTTTTTGACCAAAAATTTAAATTTCTCCAAACTCGATATATCATCTGGGGTCCGAGGGGAGTCCAACGCAGAAGGTTTGGTTGAAATCGGCCGGGGTTTTGGAGAAAATGACCAAAAACCAAACAGCGATTTTAAAAAGACGACAGGTACGCGCCTGTCGTCTTTTTTGACCAAATTTTTTTTTTTTTTTTGACCAAAAATTAATTTTTCCAAACTCGGATATATCATCTGGGGGTCCGAGGGGAGTCCAACGCAGAAGGTTTGGTTGAAATCGGGCCGGTGGTTTTGAGAAAATGACCAAAACCAAACAGGCGATTTTAAA